>NC_063164.1:73676799-73856799 GCF_023159225.1 Perognathus longimembris pacificus | reverse complement strand
AGAGTCAGGTTACGTAATTTCATTTCATCTTAAAAAGTCCATCAGTTGGATCAAATATTTTATAGTTTTGGGGATTTTTACTTTACCATATACAAATGTTTTAATAAAACATGAAGTTAATAGTGCTGATTTCATTCCAAATAACTAAGATAGTACAGAAAAGTAATTATGCAACTTGCTTCAATAAGTTTGGTATTTCACTTCAGTTCATCCTGTGTCACATGAAATATTTGTTCTAGGATGAATGGTTTATCTGGTCCTTTAGGGACTGTTGCAGAGTGCAAGTATAAAGTAAAAATTCATAAATTCAAATTTATCTTAGCTTCATGATCTTCTTTCATTTTTAAACAAAGTTTTAGTCAATATGTCTTTCTTGCAATATTAAGAAATAAAATATGCTTCCTAAATTGGCCTAGTTTAAAATAATACATGCTATATCTGTGTGTGATATAATGAAAAACTAATAGGGTAATATTTAATTTGTATGATTGTCTTTAAGACAAAGAGAACAAATAGTTTAAAGCAAGCTTTAAATGAAACACCATATCTAAATTCAGTATTTTCAATCTTTATTTATAATTCCCTTTTCCTTGGCAATGTGGCCTTAATGACAGTTCTGTTGACAGTACAGTTTTGTTCTAAAATTAAATTACTTTGGTTTGTTCCCCATAGTTCTATTACATTTCAGTAGGAACATTCTAAATAATAAAGCCTACATAAATATATAAGAAATCATCCAAATCATTGAAATTTTAGTATTTTGGAATCTTGATTTGTATATAAAAGTAACAGAACATCAAAAATCACTGAAATGTTATTATTTAAGTTAGAGAGCTTATTGAAATCAAAAGTTTACCATGCAACAGGGAGAGAGAATGTAACAGGTAACAGGTATTTTCATGTGCGTGCATCAATGTAGTTTCACAATAAAACTAGAAAACTGTGAATAAAGGGAATAGTAATGAAATCTAGCATATCTAACTTCAAAATAGTGACTTTCCATTATTAATTTAATTGATTGTTTATATTGGAGGCATATACAGGGTTTCTGAAATCGTTCAGATACCTGTAGTTTAATATAAATCTCAAAATATTAAAAACATCTTGTAGAAAATTAAAAAGCAGATGAGACACATCAAGACTCAATATAATTTTAGATGTGCAATTTTAAAGAGACTTGAACACAATCACATTCTGCTTGCTCTTAAAAAGAGAAGGGGGAAAAACAAAGGCAGGAAATGAATGTACTAGCTTTTGTTTTATGCTATGTTTTAGTAGGTGTGTAAATGATGCTCATTTATTAAATTGCAGTACTGAAAAATGTTTTGGGACAGTAACCAATATTGAACATGTTTTAAGTGACATATATCACATACATTCAACATCTCAACTGATTCCCAACAAATGTTATTGATTTGGTGACATAAACAAAGAGATAGCACTTTCTGTATGAATGCACACTGCCCCATCCCCAAATGATTTCCTAATACTGCATATGCAGATTTCAGGCTTTCATATTAATAACTGCAGGTGGCATGGTAGTTCCAAAGTATTGAAAGCAACAGCCTCACTTTAACTCCTGAAGCATCAGATACTTTAGGTGAACAACAATGAGAGTAGCACCCATTTCACTTTTACTTGATGTGCATCTCTTAAAAAGTGGATGGGAAAAGAAGCTAGTATGTTTTTTTAAATGAGTTGCTAAACATCTTTGGAAAGGTATCCATATTTCTTAAAAGTGACAGAGGATTTAAAGTACAGGAATACTGGTCTAATATCCTCTTTCTTCTGTTTAACCTCTTAGGGGGTTGTTAAAAATAAAAACCAACCAAAAAAACCTCTATAGTAAGAAAAAGTAATACTGATAATACTGAAAGGTTCATACTGTTCAGACTTCTCATTCAAACCAGAAAAAAAAAAACAACTTTCTTTTCAATGCTTACTAAAATGTATGTCTTCAGAGGATCGTCTATCTTGATGATTACCTAAACATCACTTGAATATTTAAGAGAAAAAAATTCAGTACTGAATGTGCTTCAGAGAATAGGACATGGAATTAAAATCCTTTTAGTTAAGAACTACTTTGAAAAAATAAGTATGAACATTTAGAGAACAAAATTTAAATTAGAAAATGCACTAATTACCTAACTCAGGTAATTTCAAATCCCTCTGTACAACAAGTCTACAATAAAAATAAAGTACATTAATTTGGAAAAGAATCATAAAATTATTTCGTAAAAATTTGGGTCATATTAACATACTTTTAGTCTGTCTAATTGTAAAAGAACACATACTTAAATGTATCTCTAACCATAAATAAGCATTGAAACCAAGGATACACCACTCCAAAAATGAAACTAGGAGACTGGATAATGCAATCTAAAAATATATTTCCTTGCTGGGTACATGTTGCTCACATCTGTAATTCTAGTTAGTCAGTATACTAAGATCTGAGGAATACAGTTCAAGGCTACCCCTGGCAGAGAAGTCCATGAGAGATTTATTTCTAAGTAATCACCAAAAATAAATTAAAAATATATAAACACATAAATAAACAATAAATAACTGGAAGTGGAGCTATCCCTCAAATTGTAGAGCACTAGCATCGAGTGCAATAACTCATGGCAGTGCTCAGGAGCTGATTTTAAGCACCAGGACCAAAATATTAGAGATGTCTCAAGAAAATTTTAATTGTTGGAGAGATGTTGATGGTTGCTTTATTCACAAACCATTTTCTGATTTCCTCTCACAAAAATTGTCTCTGACAACTATATCCAGATATAGCAAACTTCCATTCCTTTCTACCAATCAGGACATTATTTCACCTATAATCACCCATTCCTTCCTTGAAATTTGCATTGTTTTCTTTTTTATTGTGCAGATTACAATTACACACATCATATGATGAATAGATTTATTTTTGGGGCGATATCACTCCATCCCTTGCTTTCCCCTCCCATCTCCACCAAGGGGATGTGGAATTCATTTTGAACATAAAGTCTAATGTGGTGCACTGCTGCATTTGTTCAACCCGTGTCCCTTCATTTCTTTGCATTTCCTTACATTTGTTTGTTGAAATACAGAAATACAAACATAATTTAAAACTACTTCACTTATTAATCTCGTAAGGCGATTTAAGCTATAGACGAGTCAAAAAATATCTAAGATGGTAGAGGAAAGAAAAGTTTTTCTACAGTAAATTTTGTCTTATATTTTATCATCTACATGAAGAATTCAATTAAACAAAATATTTATATATGGAGACTTACATTTAACATATTTCAATTCTTTCATTCTCTCATAATTCGATTTTGATTCTGCTATACACTGTAAAAGGTAGATGATAATCGCAATTATTTTTTAAAGAAAATATCTTTTAAATCTTCAAAATGCCAAAGACATAAATAATATTTTTTAAAAAAGCAAACATTTTGACCAAGTATAAATTTGCCTTCTATTGTAAATCCTGTTTTCAAATGAAAAGAATCACTAGGCAACACTTTTTCCTCAGCTGGGCTGAAGGAGACTGTTACCCTTCTCAGATTTTCCTCACAAATAAAACCTGCTGGTCTGTCAAAAATAAATAAATAAAATAAATCACTAATAGAAAGACTATGTCATGGTTTGGACTTAGTTCAACAGAGTTATTTGGGGGAGATGAAATGTAGTGTGTGTATAGGTAAAATTAGGCTCTTACTATAATGTCTATTTACTTAAACATTTGTACTTTGGCTAATATTTTTCTATTTTGTAAACCTTTTCAAATGTTATGGAAAGGTTAGTAGACCACTGGTCTCCAACACTAAGCTAAAAATGACATCCCAGGTTTACCAATGAATAAAGACTTTGATGGATGAGTAAATTCTAGAGTAAAGTCTAGAAGGACTGAAATTCAAACTCAATATATTTTAATTCTAAGAACATTAGCATGGTCTCCAATTTTAACTATTATTTGTGCTTATCAATCATCTCTGGAGAAAAAGAATGTATATATGGTTTCTATTTTCTTTTTTTTTTTTTTTTCTTGGCCAGTCCTGGGGCTTGGACTCAGGGCCTGAGCACCGTCCCTGGCTTCTTTTTGCTCAAGGCTAGCACTCTGCCACTTGAGCCACAGTGCCACTTCTGGCCATTTTCTATATATGTGGTTCTGGGGAATTGAACCCAGGGCCTCATGTATGCGAGACAAGCACTCTTGCCACTAGGCCATATCCCCAGCCCTATGGTTTCTATTTTCTATAAAGAATAGTTTTGGGGTTTGGAGGCATGGCTCACTCAGTAGAACATTAACTAAGTGAAAACAAGTTTGAGTTCTTGTCTTGGACCAAAGTTAAAAAAATAAAAATAAAAAAGCCTGATATTCAAGCAATACTTCCTAAATAGCAGGTTCAAAGCACAAAGTTATAAGACACTATATTTAATAATGAGTTAAAGAAGACAGAAATGTTCAGGCAAGTCTGTAAGATATTTCAAATTTGAGGAATGCATAACACACGCAAACACAAGCATTTATGTAATGGCTTTACAAACTGACAGAGTAGAAGCAGAATGTGGTACACTGATCATGAGAAAATGTTGGTCGCCAGTATTTAGAGGACATCTGCAATTTTATTTCCCAGAAACTCACAGTTTCATGTCTCTGAAATCCAACAGAGATTGTTGTCTCTGGTGAAGGAAGGAGAAAAATTACTATTTTAAAACATATCTAGAACATTCCTCATAAAAATGGCATAGTCAACCACAGAAAGACTATCAGGAACTTATGCGGCATGAAAAAAAATGCAATCAGCTCCTGTGGTGCATCAATTTTTCTAAAGGTTTTTTAGTTTTTAAACATAAATGTGGCACAGATGTTGAGCAACATTAGTGAGGAGGTAATCCTGGAATTTAGAACTATTAAATCATTCTTACTTAATTATCCAATTACATAGTTCTACCACTCACACTTTTTTTTTTTTTTTTTTTTTTTTTTTTTTTCAGTCCTGGGCCTTGGACTCAGGGCCTGAGCAGTGTCCCTGGCTTCTTCCTGCTCAAGGCTAGCACTCTGCCACTTGAGCCACAGCGCCGCTTCTGGCCGTTTTCTGTATATGTGGTGCTGGGGAATTGAACCGAGGGCTTCATGTATATGAGGCAAGCGCTCTTGCCACTAGGCCATATCCCCAGCACACTCACACTTTTATATCACATAAACAGCCTTTGGGAACACAGTAGTGAACCATAATAGAAAGACCATATAACAGATTCTATTATGAAGGAGATTTTAGGCCAATACTATGACAATAGAAAGAAAAATATAAGCATGGCTGAGAAAGCTAAGACATATACAAAATAACTACAAGCATTTAATACACTGTAAACCAGTTTACATTTTATGTTACAACAAACTGAGCTGTGACCCAAACTACAAAATATGTGAAATAGTTTAAGGGGCAAATCAAGTATTAAATTCATTCTAGTTGTAGCAGTGGGGTAAAATGTCATAGAGTATCAATCACATAGGAGTAACTAGAAAAACTAAGAACAGATGTAATATAAACAAAGATGTGAACTCTAAAGTAAAAGTCAAAACAAAGTAATACAAATATAGAAAATTGTGAAAAGTAAAGGATGTCTTTGATAGGCTTATCAGTTGGCTGAACAAAGCCAAGAAAATAATTAGTGAGCTCCAATATATAACTGAAAAAGCAAAGACAGATAACAAGAATAAAAACCATAAAAAGAACAGATCATCCAAGAGCTGAATGGAAGTTCATTTTTTAAAAAAGCAACAACTAATGATAGAACTAGAGTTTCTCATAGGAAATATGTGGGCATATATCCCAGGGAATGTAAGTTATCATACAATAGAGATAAATGAGTGGACACCAATGTTTGTTGCAGTGTGATTCACAATAGTCAAACTATGGAATGAGTCTAAATGCTCATTTACCAATGAATGGATAAAAAATTATTGTACAATACATTATAGAATATTATTCAATCATAAAGAAGACTGAAATTATGTCATTTGCAGGAAAGTGGATGAAACAAGTCCTAATGTTAAGCAAAAGAAACTAGTTTCAAAAACAAATACTACGTGCTGTTTTTCTATGATTTAGGGAAGGGAATAAAAACTTCGAGAAAGCCTGGGAACTCTTGTAATGTCTGAAAGTAATGTAATACTGAAAATAAATCCAAATCAATGTTGATGTGTCAAAGAGAAACAGGAGCGATAAAGGGTGTCCTTAATTATCTGAAGGTAAATATTGTCCTTTCATATAACAAAGTATTAGATTAGATGCTAAACCAAAATATGATATAAATATGTATGAGACTGATATAAATAAGTTAAATCTACTGAAAGGGAAACATTGTAAATCACTTTTATATTCCTTGATACATAAAGTAGTATATAAGGTCCCCACTCCAGTAATACTCCAGTAATATTACCTGTAGCTTATTTCCAAAGGGGAAAAATATAGAAACATTTGCAACCTAATTTTATAGTGGAGATCTCTGATAAGCTTCACTTTGATCAATTATTTAATGTAAACACCAAGATTATATGCATCATATAATCTTCTTATGATATGAAGAAAATTGCAATCACCCCCACAGCCAGAGTTTAAACATGAAAACTGCACAAATCACAATTAAGTAATGGTATAAAATTACCTGGCTATAATACAAGCTTCTCAAAGTCATCAACTTAAAAAAGTCAGAAAAATTGGTGCAGATAAGAAGACTTAGAAGAGATGGACCATTAAGTTTATATAGTATCCTGGATGGAAGACTTGAATACCAGATGTATATTTGTTTTGTTTTCATTTGCTTAAAACAGAAATAAAAGTTATAGAATATAACTCGTAATAATGGATTGATACCAGCTAATGAGCTGTAACACATCTACTGTCTTATGTCAAGAGTTAGTAGGAAAATATATGTAAATCATACAAATTATCTTTCAGTTTTTCTGTAAATTTTTAACCAATGTAAATTATAAGGCTTATTTGGAAAATAAATATTCAAAACTTTTAAAGAATCTGGTAGACAGAAATAACACATAAGAACATTGTGGAAGTTGCACCTGTAATGCTATATCATTTGGAGGCTGAGTTTTGAGGATGGTGGTTTGCGCAAGAAAGTCCACGAAACTTGTGTTTCCAGTTAACCAGCAAGAGGACAGTTTTATTTTGTTTAGTCTTCTCAATTTCATGCAATAGCATAGTCTGATTTTAATTTTTTTTTTTTTTTTTTTTTTTTTTTGCCAGTCCTGGGCCTTGGACTCAGGGCCTGAGCACTGTCCCTGGCTTCTTCCGGCTCAAGGCTAGCACTCTGCCACTTGAGCCACAGCGCCGCTTCTGGCCGTTTTCTGTATATGTGGTGCTGGGGAATCGAACCTAGGGCCTCCTGTATCCGAGGCAGGCACTCTTGCCACTAGGCTATAGCCCCAGCCCCCTGATTTTAAATTTTAAAGTAATGTTAGAAATAAAAATTGATTGTCATAGAAAAATTATTAATTCCCAGTAATACTTCTATCATTAATTGAACTAATCAAATTTAGTCAAGTTATTTAAAAAGTATCAGAGGACAATTACTTTATTTTGAGAATTAAATTATGTGCTCTGTCTGTAACAGAAAATATTTTGAAATTTAGTTTTGCTTTTGAAAAATGGTACCTCAAATCAATTGTTGAAATTCTCTACTGTTTGTACACATACAAGCCTCCCTGTCTCTCTGTCTCTCTCTTTCAGTTTCCCTGTTCTATCTAATGATTTTACCTACAAAGGAATATATTCTTACTATTTTAATTCTGTTAGCAATTAATTCTAGTCTTATATAAATTTATACTAGGAAATAGTGGCATTAGAAATCAAATGTATTTATTCATGTTCATTTTAATATCCCTCAAATAATTTAAATATATTTTAAAACATAAATCTTTATACACTATACCTCATTTAACAGCCATTAACACATCTTCCATATCAAATTAAGTGTACCTATCAATAATGACTTAATTTTATTATTACTTATCTGAACTGATATAACATGATTAGCAATCTTATATTAATCCTGTGCCCCTTGATGTGTAAAGTTTGTCTAAGTTCTATTATAATTTATATTCCATTTGTAACCAGAAATGGCACTCACTACATTACTCATGTAACTGCAACTTCTTTGTACATCACCTTGACAAGAAGATTCAATTAAAGAAAAGAATCGACACACCTATGCTGGGTCCTAAAAGACAAACAAAACTTTTTCTAATTGACTTTGTGACTTACATGCTGATATGATTATATAAGCATGTGTTTTTTTTTTTCCTTTGCAAGTATTTGGGAGTTTTTAGTTACTTTTCTGTTAGTTATTTCTGTTTGATTTCATGTGATCAGAGAAATACACATTGTGTGATCTCTCTCTCTCTGTCTTTCTCTCTCTCTGTCTCTCTCTCTGCCTCAATTTAAATAAAAAAAAAAACACCAAATTTTCCCTCTAGGAACAATGTTAGATATGGTAGGCTTATTATTGTATCAGGCCAAATAAGGCCTGTGAATTCTACAATGATTTTAAGTTAACACAAGAAATGTTTATTAAACACTCATGGTTGCCTGTCACTGTCTATAGAAGACTCTTAGAATAAAGAAAACATTCTCGCACTGTGTCCAGTCCCAGAGACTCAAACCTGTAATGCTACCTACTCAGTAGGCTGAGATCTCAGGATCCAAGTTTGATGCCAGCACAGAAAGGAAATTTTTATTTGTACGAAATCCAGAAGTAGAAGTGTGGCTCAGCAGTAGAGTGCTAGTCTTAAGCAAAAGAGTTAAGGGACAGTGCCCAGATTCTGAGTTCAAGTCTCATGGCTGGTGCGCGTGTTCACACAGCACCCCCCACCCACCCCAAATGCACTTTCAGGAACACATGCTCAAATATTCAGTCTTTTGTTCAATGTGCTATATTTTATCTCAGTTAACTGATGTATGTAATATACTAATATTTCATATATTCTTACACCTTTTGGAATCTCTCGCCTCTTTCTCTCTCCATCTCTGCCTCTCCTTCGTGTCCAGAAAT
The DNA here is from genome assembly GCF_023159225.1 of Perognathus longimembris pacificus. Taxonomy (NCBI): domain Eukaryota; kingdom Metazoa; phylum Chordata; class Mammalia; order Rodentia; family Heteromyidae; genus Perognathus; species Perognathus longimembris. The sequence continues at coordinate 73,847,748 of NC_063164.1, read as the reverse complement.
ATATATGTATATATATATGTATATGTATATGTATACATATACATATATATATATCCTTATTTGTTCTGTTTTTCTGAACAATCCATTGTAATAATACACTTATAACCAGTTGTTGTTGTTGTTATTTTTTGTCAGGTGGGCTTGAGTGCTGTCCCTGAGCTCTTCAGCTTAAGGCTAGCATTCTACCACTTGAGCCACATCGCTACATCCGATTCTCTGGTGGTTAATTGGAGAGAAGAGTCTCATGGACTTTCCTGCCCTGGCTGACTTTGAACTGCAATCCTCAGATCTCTGCCTCCTGAGTAGCTAGGATTTACAGGTGTGAGCCATCAGCGCCGGGCTCTTATAATCAGTTGTAAGTCAAGTTGTTTATTTTCTTATGTATAATATATTACTACTTATGAGAGGACATTCTCTTCAACTCTCTAGCAGTCTTTCTAAATGCTTTCTCTCCCCTCAGTAGGCATTACACCACAGTAGAGCTCTTCAGATGATTGTAGTGCAGACTATGGATGCAGGTTTTCAAGTTTCCTAGCTTCTTTATCATATTTAAATAATTCAAATTCCAGTGTGGGTAGAGCATTCAAAATGTGAAGTCTTGTTTCATTTCCAAATAACTAATTGTTATCTTCTTAAATGTTCAGTGTTGGGAAATCTTCATAAGAATCCTTGTATAATTTCTAAGTTCCTTGGAGAAACAGAGTCATGCATTCAATAGTGTCGCACACAATGTAATATACCTGCTTGTCAACCAAGTGTTACGGACTCCTGGAATTATGAGAATTCATGGCTTCCTTTGAAGAAGCAATTTATCCCTAGAAATCATATGTGCAAGACTTGCCATTCTTCCCCACTCTTACTGACACCATCTCATTATAAGGAATAAGAAATTCAGTCATTTGAGCTCTTTACTCTTCAAGGCTTGGGATGGTTTTCCTAAGAAATTTTTCCATATTTATTTCATTCAGATTTAAAACGATGTTGCCAGAAAATATGTTTAAAGTTGAAAAAGTATTTTGTTTTAAAGGTTATGTACTAAGGGATTACAGTTACATAAGTAGGGTAACTGGTGCATTTCTTGCCGGACATTGTTACCTCCTCCCCCGTTTTTCACTAACATTCCCTCTCCCAGACTCCCACCTGCCCTTCCACCAAGACATAACGTACATTTCCAACATAGTGTCTTGTGAGAATTGATGTAGCATCGGTTCCCCCTTCGTCCTTTGTCTTACCATTTTGTTATTCTCCTTCCCTTCCCCAAATCAGATAAATGGAAATAAAAGATACAAGGTACAAAATAAAAAGCAGTGACAGCAGGGGATAAACGAAAAGAAAAGAAAAAAAGAATGCAGGAATTAATTCCACACTGTACATTAAAAACAAACAAAACCCTCTTGTTTCTATATCATATAGTTCATTTTGATTAACATTTTTATGGTCATATGTCCATAACTATTGGAGTATTGTGATCCTCTGCTACAAGTATCCTAGTCATATCCTAATTATTACAAATGAGGGAAACCATGAGCCTATGTTTATTTGGGTCTGGCTCACTTTGCTTAATGTGATTTTTTCCCCAAGACTTTCCATTTCCTTATGAATGGAGCAATGTCGTTCTTTCTGACAGAAGCATAGAATGCCATTGTGTATATGTACCACATTTTTTTTTTTTTTTTGCGCCAGTCCTGGGCCTTGGACTCAGGGCCTGAGCACTGTCCCTGGCTTCTTTTTGCTCAAGGCTAGCACTCTACCACTTGAGCTGCAGAGCCACTTCTGGCAATTTTCTGTATATGTGGTGTTGGGGAATTGAACCCAGGGCCTCATGTATACGAGGCAAGCACTCTTGCCACTAGGCCATATTCCCAGCCCTGTACCACATTTTCGTGATCCATTCATCTACTGAGAGGAATCTGGGTTTGTTCCATATCTTAGCTATGTTAAATAATGCCACCGTGAACATAGTTGTGCTGGTAGCTTTAGTGTCCAACCCACTTCAACAACTAATCAAAAAACCCATACACTGAACAAATGGGATTTATTCCAGGGATGTGATGCTGGTTCAATATATACAAGCCAATTATTCAATCCAGCACAACAATAGGAACGATGACAAATACTACATGATCATCTCAAAAATTCCAGAAAAATAATTTGGCAAGATCCAACACTCCTTTATGATGAAAATTCTGGAGAAACTAGGAATTCATGAAACATTTCTCAAAATACTAAAGGCTGTATATGAAAAATATACAGCTAGCATTATATTCAATGATAAAAAGTTAAACACATTTCCTCTAAAATCAGTAAAGAAAAAAAGATGTCTGATCTCTCCACTCCTCTTCAATAAGTATGGGCTCCTTTACATGTTTTATATCTTTGATTCATTACTTTACTACTAGCTTTTATTCTTACAGTATAATAGGTTGTTTTTCTTTATAACCTTTCTGACATGTTACATCTTAGAACTTCTTGACAAACAAAATACACACAGCTGATGAGACTACTCAGATTTTTCAGTTTATCTACTCGACCACCCAGCTCCACAGTAGCACATTTCCATGCTATAAAGAGCACCCTTTAAACTACATGAAATGGTTTTGTTTTCCTAACCAAAATAGGCCACACAACACTCCTTTATTGTCCATGTTCTTTTCAGATCTAGTTTAATGTGCATTTGCTTGTCCCCAAAAATATGTTAAAATTCTTCTTTTGCTGAAGTTTTTTTTAAATAAAATAATATCCATGCCAATAAACAGAATAATTTGATGATAAAGTGTGTCATTTCAACTGGGGATGAAATAAACTTTTGGAAACAAAAATTGTACTGAAAGTGCTACAAAAATGTTGAGATAAGTGAAAAATTCCAGGTTTTTATTTAGTGAAAGGTTTAAATTAATTATGAAGATAGAATGAAAGGCATGCATACTATTAACAGATGAAAAAACTACCAGTTGTAGCAGAATAAAATGTAAATTGGAAACAACTACTTAGAGAAACTGGATAAGGAAAGGTATTAGTGTTTTCTTTGTTCACATCCATAATGTAGCTGCTACTAACCCCACCTGCACTGTGCATGAAAGACAGCAGCTTTGCTTTTAGTAATCACTGTAATGAATTTTGATGGTTTCTCAATATACGATATTACAAAATCATTGAAAAAGAGATTTTAGGCCTTTGGGGTTTTATAGCAGCAAAGTGCCAAATACTTTCAAATGAGAAAGGGAAACAATTATTTATTTCTAACTTATTGTATTAACCAACAGTTAAAACAAGGTTCATTAAGCAATAGTTGGCTTCTTATCAATTCAATAAAAATAATCTGAAGTTTTTGTGATACTTTGTTTTGTTATACTGCAAATTGGATTCTTGAAATGACTAGAGGAGAAACATTGAATAAACAATCCCTGGATATTGCTACATAATGCTTTCCTTTCACAGTTCACTTAGGTGCTGGAAATTCATACCAGCACACATGCTAGTAACTCATAAAAAAAAGCATATCCAAACTTCGCAATTTCAATGAAACATATTCTCATTTTGATAGGTTTTATTAAATTTATAAAAGTTAATGGACTAGAGATTAAGTCATTATGAACTCTGTCCCAATTGTCTGTTATTAATAGCAGCACAATAGGGATGCCATTGTTAAATACTTTGTTTCTAAATGGCTTCTTTAGTCACTCATGATTTTTCCATCTTAGATTTCTCACTCCAACAGTTCTTCCATATGATTACGAGTCACTTGATTTTAGGCTGTAAGTGTTCAAAGGAATTTCAAAGCATTGATGTCACACTATACATTTTAGATATGGAGCAGAATTTACAAGCACACAGAATAAAGAGGTAAAAGAGATGTTTTCCAGGTTAAAATGAGAAAATGAATGAATCTTCCTCTCAAATTGCCCCCTTTTTGGCTCTTTTCTTTATAAAAACAACAAAATTAAATTTAACTTTAAAATAAAATTAAACATCCAATTGTCCTCCAGTTTTCAGAATAATGCTTTCCATTCACCACCACATGTAGTCACAATGGTAATTTCTCCATTGTGTTTCTTATAGAATTTGGATGAAGAGTTTTATCCAGCAATGCAACACCCATTTCATAGTCCCTTTGTGCAATTGCATCTTATCAATTATTTAAGCTGATAAACTCATTGAGTTGGTGATGTCCATAGTTTTGTTTTTGTAATTAACCTTTTGAAAACAGTGCTTCTGGAAATCTTAGGCTGAAATAGGAGTGATTTTTGGTTAGCATGTATGTACACCATTGGTACCATATTATCTTGGGTGTAAGGCTTATTCATGAGAGATTACTCCACATTTCATAATAATAAATATTTTAATGGTTTCAATTATATACACATTTATAATCTTAGAGTAAGATTTGATGTAAATGACATAAAATATAGAATTAATTCTTCTGGTAGTCTAATTCATTAGAAGACTTGATTTGAATGCCCACATAATTTTTATTTCCTATTCCAAGAACTCAAAGAATGACTTCTGAGGCAACTTACTGAACTTGAATTTGAGAGTTCAAGTCCACTTGGCAAGCTTAACATTGCCCTTCTGGGCAGAGGCATTATAATAGCATCTTTATTATAGAATCACATAATACAGTGTGACATATCATTCATCAAATAATAAAATAGGAACCATATTTGTAGTCTAATCTTAACTCTGCATATAGAGCTTTTGTATTAGTCTACAGCATGTCCTGAAGCTAAATTTGATTACTGTTCTTCTAGTAAGATGTTTAAACTGAGTTGAATTATGTAGAGTTGTACTTAAGCCTTAAATGGCACTCTCCTGTGTAATGTAAATAGAGTAGCCACAGCATTGCCCAACCTTATACATGTAAGAAAGAATAACATCAGATTATTTGGTACTCAAAGTTTTAATATATCATTTTCTGGGAAATCACGTATGCATTACAAAAATGTGTTCATTGTTGTAAAAATAATAATCATTATCTAAATCAAAATTGCAAATTTTAAACTGAAAATAAGACCATGGATGTTTAGTTTCATACACAGTTCAAAATTCACCATTCCTTGACCTTTAAAGAAAGCCTTTCAAATGGAAAAATAAATTATATGCAGTCTTAACATATGCTGTAAATATAATGCATAAGGTCTGAAGATACTTAGGAGGTAGTGGGTTTGAACATAAATAGGTTTAAAAATAATATATGCAAATTTATGGCTAACAGATACACTGTGGGTACTTTATAGAAATTTAGACATGGTGAAAGAGATCATTCAAAATGCAGAGGTCATGTATTTTCTTGGTATCTCTGGGTTTTCTCACAAAAGAAGATTCTTTTCTGGCTGAATCAATATTAATAACCATGCAAGTACTTTTCATTTGGATTATTTGAAAACACTTGTCGTTACAAAATAACATGTTTATACATTGAAATGATAAAAATTTGTAAAAGTTATTCTATTTTAGCATATGTTAATATTAAGTAATTAGAAAACACTAGTCTGTTTTTTGCCAGTTCTGGGGCTTGAACACAGGGCCTGAGCACTGTCCCTGGCTTCTTTTTGCTCAAGGCTAGCACTCTACCACTTGAGCCACAGCGCTACATCCGGCTTTTTCTAAATATGTGGTGCTGAGGAATCGAACCCAGGGCTTCATGTATACGAGGCTAGCACTTTACCAATAGGCCATGTTCCCATCCCCAAAACACTAAGTAGTTAATGTTCACAATTCATGTCGTAGGAATACTGGATTTTTTTTTATTGATGATTTCAAGGTGCCTAGAAAAAAACTTATTCACAATTACTAATGCTTGTATATTCATTATATAACTAAAATGAAATTATATAGTGCTCTAAATTCAGTAATAAGAGAACTCAAAGAGTAAATAAGCAAAATTCTTAAATAGATAAGGCAAAAATACACAAAAATTACCAAACTATGTACCAATGTATGTAATATCAACAGTTATTAAAACGAATTGCAAAACCACAAAATATACTCTTTTGTATTTTCTTTAAGTAGTTTTACAAAGAATCTACTATTTAGCAAAGCAATTTATGAATGCATCTTAGTCAATGACACGCCTTTAAATATTCTCACCCTTCCCTCATCTAACCACCCTTTTGTTTCACTGTTCTTTATTTCGTAGGATATACATTGGATTCTTTTTTTTTTTTTTTTTTTTTGGCCAGTCCTGGGCCTTGGACTCAGGGCCTGAGCACTGTCCCTGGCTTCTTCCCGCTCAAGGCTAGCACTCTGCCACTTGAGCCACAGCGCCGCTTCTGGCCGTTTTCTGTATATGTGGTGCTGGGGAATCGAACCTAGGGCCTCGTGTATCCGAGGCAGGCACTCTTGCCACTAGGCTATATCCCCAGCCCTACATTGGATTCTTGACGGCATTTTCTCTCGCTTCTCCTCTTCATTTTCTACTCCTTTGTCCTAGACTCCATCCTATCCTCATTTAAGTGCTCTTTCTCTGCCTTTCTAAGAAATTATACTATTTAAGTTCTACCTTGAACCTACCATATTTCTGTCAATATATTTGCATATGTTTGTACACCACCCAAGTGTTTACTTAAAACTTTGTAAGATAAATCTAGCTTTCATACATGAGGAAAAACTTGTACTCTGTGTATCTGTGATCCTAACTTCACTTAATATTATTTTTCCAGATCTTTTTATTTCTTTGCTAATGGTACAATATCTTTTTTTTTTTTTTTTTTTTTGGCCAGTCCTGGGGCTTGGACTCAGGGCCTGAGCACTGTCCCTGGCTTCTTTTTGCTCAAGGCTAGCACTCTGCCACTTGAGCCACAGCGCCACTTCTGGCCATTTTCTGTATATGTGGTGCTGGGGAATCGAACCCAGGGCCCCATGTATATGAGGCAGGCACTCTTGCCACTAGGCCATATCCCCAGCCCCAATATCATTATTTTTAATGAATGAGTAAAATTCCATTGTATATATGTTCCAAAATTTCTTGATCCATTTTTCTGTCAACTGAGGGGCATCGGGGCTGATTCTGTTATCTTAGCTATGGTAAACAATACTGCAATGAACATGGTTGTGCTTGTGGCTGTATCCTAGTTTGTAATTTTTTGGATAAATGCTCAGGAGTGGAATTTCTGGATCACAGAGTATTTACGTACTCTTTTACACCTTTAAAATGTTCAGTTGTGGATCTTTTCATTGCAGTCAGATATCTTGTATCTGAAAGGCAGTGTAAAAGAATCTCACCCCAACAAATTCAATACTGTAATGAAAATACTCATGCAACACGAAGAAAACCAATATCATATTTAATACTTCACAAAATGGCTGATTCCAAAGACAAAGCATCAATAACAATATCAAATAATTGGAAAGATTACTTTCTAAAGTGATCAGAAACCCCCCCCCAAAAAATTTAAACAGAAAGAAAACAACCAGAGTTAGAAAATCAGTGCAAGACCTGGACACAAAGGCCATATGGATGAGAAATTCAGCAATGAAACTATAGTTTGTTGGGGGGGAAAACAGAACTGTCAGAAACACAAAATCAACTAACTAAATATTAAATAAATAACACAGTGGATAAAATTGCCAAAAGACAAAATCAAGGATATGAATGTTCGCGAGGGAGGATAAAAACAAGGAAATATTACACACAGACAATAACAAAGAAAAAAAATGAGTATTCAAAATTGTAACCTACAATTATAGCACACCATGCCTGGGATTCCTGGGATTCCTGGAGTCAAAGAAGAAGTTGAAATACTCTAAAGACATAGAAAACCTATTCAATAACCTAACATCAGAAATTGCCAAAATTTTGATTATAATACAGATTCCCATGTGCGTATATGACAAGGAAGAACAACTATGCATATAATTAAAATGACAATATTAAAGAAAGGTAACATTTTAAATATTGCAGTTTTTGACTATTTATATAAGGGAGATTATTATGATATTGACATAATATATAGAAAGCAAAAACTTTGGTCATTTTGTGTAATTTTTTGCTAAGTCCCTCAAATCTTCCATTTACTGTGGGTTTTATTATTACTGAATTTTAACAAAGAGTACTTTACATCATTATTCTAGTTAAACATATAATATATAAACATTAGAAATTGGAAATTCATTTTTATGGTATGCATCTTGAAATCATCAATAAACAATGCTAGAAAAGATGTATCCAAAGTTTATAGTTTAATGAGACTAAAGGTGTGTAAGAATAACTGAAAATCATATAATAAAGTTCTAGGTAGCTAGTGCTAAGAAGAAAGGGAATGCATAAGAAATAATGAATAGAGTCAACAAGCTCATCCATGGTATTTCTCTTCTGCTCCACATTCTGTTTTAAAAAACAGGCACTATTTTTCTGTTTTTATATTCTGTATAAAAACATTTTGATCCACCTTCACCGGCTCCAATAACTTCCAAAGCATCCAGCCAGTACACAGTCTCAGTCATAATCCCTTTTAAATTTCTGGGAAATCAGAGAATAGTGAAAACAGGACAGAACTTTTAAAAAAATAATAATAATGTTCTGTCTTTTGGTTATGATGCTATGTATGTGTGTGCTTGAGAATAGTCTGAGAATTTAATTAGTTTAAATTAGATCATATTATATGCAAATTACCACTAAGTAACATTGATTGAAAAGTAAAAAGAAAGTAAACTTGGATTATGTCAGATGCTAGAAAATACGAATATCCATATCACCACTGTTTCACGATGTCATTACTATTAACCAACCATTACAAAATACCTAACAAGGCTGTCAAAAAGCTGAGATTTATTTAGATATTTATTTATAGATATAAAAACATCAATCACACTCATGATGAAGTCATAAGGTTTTTAAAAATATTTCATCTAGTTATTGAGAGGTAATATATTATTTTATGGCAGTTGGGTAAAATAATCTAAACCTATATGATTCAATACAAAGAAAATAGTATAAATGTTTGTTTTTCTGTCTTATTTTTTGTCCTTTAATAAACAATTCTTTATATATCTGTACACCTCAGATTGACCCATGTGTTGCTATACAAACCCCAATTGTCTTCAAACTCCTTGTAGTCTACCTTAGATTCCTTTATGATAGGATTATAGCCCTGTGCCACCAAGTTTGGTGGCAATCATTGTTAATAAGTTTGTGTCTACTGTCTTTATATATTTGCAAATATACATATATGTATGCCAAAGTAATGAAATAAAAATCTAGAAACATAAGAATATATTATTCATAGTTTTCAAATCATACCAAAAGTCTATATTTTGAGACAAGATGTTCACCTGTAATCACATCATCACTGAAACCTCAGGTAAACTAGGTTTTGCCAGTAAATTTCATAAAGTCCAATATATTTTGAAGAGGCAACTCATTGCATCTTGACAAATTATGCAAATACACAGTACATACTAGAGCTTTTTGGACTAAAAATAGAAAATTGTAGTTGCAATTTGCCATTTTTTAGATTTAAGGTGACTTGGTTCTTTAGTTCCTTAGAGTGGTGTGAATTTAGGTGAACACCATGAGATTCAACTGTGACAGCTGATGTGTTTACTGCAGAAACACAGGGAGATGGCTTTGTAATTATACTACATACTCTATTCATTTATGATTTCTCTTACATTATGATCAACTCTCAGGTATTGAGACAATTTGAATACCAAAGTTGCCCATTAGGTTTTGGATAATTTGATGATATTCATTACAAGACATTTGATTCAAATTACTTTAATACTGATCAGCCACAGAAATGTGGGACAATAGGAATTTATTTATTAATTATTTTTATTTTTTGATTTGGTTGTGGGGCTTGTACTAAGGGCCTGAATGTTGTCCCTGAGCTCTTTTGTTTAAGGCCAGCACTCTACTGCTTTGAGCCACAGCACCACTTCTGCTTTTTTTGAGTGGTTAATTGGAGATAAGAGTCACACAGTTTTGATTTCGAGGTCTTTAATCCATTTGGAATTGATTTTGGTGCAGGGTGATATATAAGGATCTAGTATTAGTTTGTTGCATGTGTTGAACCTGTTTTGCCAGCACCACTTGTTAAAGAGGCTATCTGTCTTCCAAACTATTGTTTTAGCTCCTTTATCAAAGATAAGTAGGCATAGTTCTGTGGGTTCATTTCTGGGTCTTCAATTCTATTCCATTGGTATTCAGGCCTGTTACGGTGCCAATACCAAGCTGTTTTTATTATTATAGCTTTATAGTACAGCTTGAAGTTGGGTATTGTCATTCCTCCCGCACTGTTCTTTCTGCTTAGGATTGTTTTTGCTATTCTAGGTCTTTTATTGTTACATATGAATTTCTGGATTGCTTCCTCTATTTCATTAAAAACTGGTGTTGGGATATTAATGGGTATTGCATTGAATTTGTAGATAGCCTTTGGCAATATTGCCATTTTGATTATATTAATCTTCCCAATCCAGGAGCATGCAAGGTTTTTCCATTTCCTTAGTTCTGACTTAATTTCATTTTTCAAGCTTTTAAAGTTCTCATCAAAGAGGTCTTTCACTTCTTTGGTTAAGGTTATTCCTAGGTATTTTATGTTTTTGGGGGCTATTGCAAACAGAGTTGCTTTCCTGATTTCCACCTCGGTCTTTGTTAGCATAGAAAAAGGCCATTGATTTTTGAAGGTTTATTTTATATCCTGCAACTTTGCCAAAGTTTTGGATCAGCTCTAGTAGCTTGGGGATAGAGTCTATGGGATTCTTTAGGTTTAGGATCATGTCATCTGTGAAGAGAAAGTTTAACTTCATCTTTTCCTATTTGGATCCCCTTTATATTTTCTTCTTGTCTAATTGCTCTGGCTAGGAATTCTATGTTGAAGAGCAGGGGAGAGAATGGACAACCCTGCCTTGTTCCTGATTTTAAAGGGAATGGCTTTAGTTTTTCACCATTTAGAGTTATGCTTGCTGTTAGTTTGTCATAACTGCCTTAATTATATTCAGGAATGTTCCCTGGAATCCCAGTTTTTCCAGGGCTTTTAGCATAATTGGGTGCTGGATTTTATCGAACGCTTTTTCCACATCCAGAGATAAAACCATGTGGTTCTTTACCTTGCTCCGGTTGATGTGGTGGATTACATTAATTGACTTGATTATATTAAACCAACTTTACATCTCTGGGGTGAAGCCACCAGCAAAACTATGTTCATCACAGCACAATTAGTCATAGCTAGAATCTGTAACCAACTCAGATGCCCCTCAGTAGACGAATGGATCAGGAAAATATGGTTCATATACACAATGGAATTTTATGCCTCTATCAGAAAGAATGACATTGCCCCATTTGTAAGGAAATGGAAGGATTTTGAAAAAATTATACTAAGTGAAGTGAGCCAGACCCAAAGAATCATGGACTCTATGGTCTCCCTTATTGGGAATAATTAGCACAGGTTTAGGCAAGTCACCAGAGACCAATAGCTATACCTTATGATCACATAAGATGATGCTAAGTGAAATGAACTCCATGTTATGTAAACAATTCTTATATCACAATTGTAACTACTTCCAATTTCTCATGTGTATCTGTAGCTTCTATTATTGATGATGTTCTTGTATCACCTTCCTGTGGTTGTACCTACACTATCTCTGTAATCTTATCTGAGTATATTGGAAACCATGTATACTGGTATTAGAACTAGGAAATTGAAAGGGAATACCAAAATTGACAGACACAGGGTAAAAAAAGACAAACAACTACGAAAGCAATACTTGCAAAACTATTTGGTGTAAGTGAACTGAACACCTCATGGGGGGAAAGGGAAAAGGGGCGGAGAGAGGGGGATATGAGGGAGGAGGTAACAAACAGTACAAGAAATGTATCCAATGCCTAACGTGCGAAACTGTAACCTCTCTGTACATCAGTTTGATAATAAAAATTTGAAGAAAAAAAAAGAGTCACACAGTGACTTTTCTGCCCCTTGAACTCAAAATGGAATCATTAGATCTCAGTCCCCTGTATATCTAGGATTACAGGCGTTGGCCAATGCAGCTGGCTAATACTAACTTTTAAATTTTAGTAATAGAATTTCTGAATGATGCTCTATAGAACGACATGAGTCCATATATATCATATAGTTAGATAAAGAATTGAGGGAAGGGAATCTCAAAATGGTGAGACAAAGGGTAAAAGGCAAGCCAATGCAACAGCAGTGCTTACAACAGTATGTGTTTTAAACCAACTGTTCAACTCAGAAGGGGTGGGAATTCGGAGGAGGGAGGATGGGAGAAAAATGAGGAAAGAGGTAACAAGTTAGACAAGAAATGTACCCACTACTTTACATATGTAACTTTTAGCCCACTGTACATCACTTTGACAATAAAAATTTGACAAAAATAATTTGGCTAGGGACACATACTTACATAGATATAGATAAACATATATTGGTATGTATATCTATATCTATATATCAATATAAATCAAGATACTTGGCTTTAAACAGTGTGTCTTAATTCTTTTTTTTTTTTTTTATTGGCCAGTCCTGGGGCTTGGACTCAGGGCCAGAGCACTATCCCTGGCTTCTTCTTGCTCAAGGCTAGCACTCTGCCACTTGAGCCACAGCACTACTTCTGGCCATTTTCTGTATATGTGGTGCTGGGGAATTGAACCCAGGGCCTCATGTATATGAGGCAAGCACTCTTGCCACTAGGCCATATCCCCAGCCCTGTATCTTAATTCTTAATATTAGGTCACTAAGTATAAAAAAATCCTCTCAGAGTCAGAGTTCTAGTACTCTAGTTGTCTAACTCTTACCTACTTATAAGATAAAGAGCACTTAAAAATAGTATTTGTAATTCCTTCTATGTCCATGGCATGCTTAAAACAAATATCCTTTGGGATTCATCAGAAGCCCATAGATATCATTTCATTTTTATTTTCATAATCACATTATTCCTTCCTACCATAAATCTGCACATGGTGATTACAATTCTTATCCATCAATCCAGAATCGTTTTCGTCACTTATAGTATTTATTGGATAAATCCAAGGGAATGATCCTTCAAAAAAAATGTGTTGTCTAGTTACAATTAGGCCATTAATACATCCAAACAGTCACTGCTCTTCAAAACCTGGGGAAATAAATCTTAAAATAGACTTACATCAATGTAGACCTGTTAAGTGAAATTTGTCAAAACCAGTGAGACTTTTTGTCACTTAATAAAATTTGCAAAATATTTTAAGTTCCATGTTTCTGTAATTATCACAGAAATCATTTATGATACAAATTACTTTCTGAGTATTTACAGCTTCATTTTTTTTTCTAGTCCTGGACTTGAACTCAGGGGCTGGGCACTATCCCTGAGTCTCTTTGTGCGCTAGGCTAGCGTTTTATCACTGGAGTCACAACACCACTTCCAGCTTTTACTAAGAATTTATTGAAGATAAGATTCTCACAGACTTTTCTGCCTGAGCTTATTTCCAGTCACAATCCTCAGATCTCAGGCTCCCAAGTAGCCACCAGCACCCAGCTAAAATTTTTATCCCAGTTTAATTAAATTTTTCACAGGTTTAATTTTCAGAAAACTAAAGCATAGATTAATTATATAGATATATTAATGTAGTTTCTACAATAACTGGGACAACACTGATCTTCCATACTAAAGCACTGTGATCCAAAAGCTTCTCCTCAGATTAAATGAAAATATTAATTTAAGAAAAGCAAAACTTAGCCAATACAACACTTATGTGGCACAGAGGCTAACAGTAAAAAATACAAATAGAAATGTTTAATATACAAAAATGTTTGCTACAGAAACATTTATATATATAGAGAGAGAGAATAAAATTGACAATTATCAATTAATAGAATTTATGTACAACTTGATTGATTAAAATATACTTAAAAACAGAAAGGGTAATTACTACTTTTTTTTAATTTCTCTGAATTATAACTGACCATCTATTAGTCTGAATCAGTGTAGCCATATGTATATGTATTCACATTATGGAATAAAATTAAAGTCAATAGTTCATTATAACTGTAATGCGAACAGTTAAAGGGAAGCTATTAAACTCTTAAAAGTATGACAGTGAAAACATTTCCATGCAACTTTGAAATGATTGGCTTTGGATTCAGGTGACAGAAAGTGCATTTTTATCAAGTTGCACTTTTTATTTTTTGGCCGGTTGTAGGGATTGAACTCAGAACCTGGGTGCTGTCTCCAGAATTTTTTTTTTTTTAATTCAGGCTAGCTCTCTACCGATTTGAGCCACAGCTCCATGACACAAGTATGATTACTGTAAAAGTACTTGTTATCTGTGATTTACATTCATAATCACCATTAGAAATATAGGTTGGACTTGTCAAAATAGTGCTTGGGGGCTGGGAATATGGCCTTCTGGCAAATGTGCTTGCCTTGTATACATGAAGCCCTGGGTTCAATTCCTCAGCACCAGATATATAAAAAATGGCCAGAAGTGGCACTGTGGCTCAAGTGGCAGAGTGTTATCCTAGAGTAAAAAGAAGCCAGGGACTGTACTTAGGCCCTGAGTCAAGTCCCTGGAATGGCAAAAAAAAAAAAAAAAAAAAAAAAAAAAAAAAAGGCTTGGACTTACTTGTGTAACTGAAATTTTTCAAAGATAGAATTTTGCCTCAAGAGTCAAACATGACATTTTGATCTGAATTCTTGGCATCGTGTCCTAATCTATGAGTTGTGAGTTGAATGGCAATCACAAATATTACTTGACTTTTTACCCCATCATGTCCCTAAATTTTCTGTGTCTTGAGCTCTCTCTGTATGTTTCTCTAGAAACAACTCTAGAGACAACTGCTCTGAACAACATCAGACGCCAAAGTATGCTAATACACATGCATGATTATTTAATCTTCATCTTCAAAATGAGCATAATGTACTTTTCTAATGAACATAATGGATACACTGAATAATAGCATACCTTAGCAGACTGTCACATATAAAGAGCTCTTAAAGATATTCTATTGCCAATGAAGCAAAAAAAAAAAAAAGCTAAAATTTAATACTAGTAAAGTTATTCCTTCTTATGACCATGGAAGAACATGGCTCTTGGAAGGATTTATTGAATATAGGAGAGATAGGTTTTGGCTTTGTTTAGGTGGTGCCTATACTTTCCACTTTTAAATTCTATGTTGTTTTTTTTTTCCCATGAGCTTGTCCTACATACTAGGGATATTTGGTTCCATACACAGCCCCTCTACAGAGTAGAGGACATTGAGATGGCAGTGATCTATTCCTGAACACTTACTCACTGCTCCTTCGGATTAGTCAAAATTAGATTTGTAAAATGATCAAATTCCTCAGGAGCTGTTATATAAATAACGTATGATGTACTGTCTTGTTTTTGATGGGGCTTTTGCCTTGAAAAATATACTTCCTTCCAATTTTACAAGCAGTGAAATGTTCATGAACTCTGTTCATTTTCAATACTTATGGCTTTCCTGGATTAGAAGACTAAGAAACCTACATACAAAATGTAAACATAGCTGGTATACAGTGATGAACATATAAAGCAAACAAAAATATAAAAACAAAAGCAAAATAAACAACGAACCCTTCTTATAGTTTTGAGTGAACATCAGTCCAGGGCAAATATGTTATGAGAAGACACATGCATTATCTTGCACTTTGATATGAGTTGCACTTGACCTTGTGTGGAAATGAGTCGATGCTTTTATATCATTTAACTCTATAAATGTGAATTGACTCCACTCATCTCAGAATTTGTCAGGGTTTTCATTCAATAATGGAATAAAATAGCAGAAATACTTGCAAAGATAAATGAGGCAAGATATGTCACCTGTCTTAGGAAGATGCCATCCTAAATAGGTAATTACCTCCTGTTGTCATTCCTCAAGAAGATGATAATAAGCATACTTTATGCACAGGTATACACAGAGAGAAAATGTGAGTCTGTGATAGAATTTAAGAATGTAGTCTCAGGGCTGGGAATATGGCCTAGTGGCAAGAGTGCTTGCCTCCTACACATGAAGCTCTCAGTTCGATTCCCCAGCACCACATATATGGGAAACGGCCAGAAGGGGCACTGTGGCTCAGGTGGCAGAGTGCTAGCCTTGAGCCGGAAGAAGCCAGGGATGGTGCTCAGGCCCTGAGTCCAAGGCCCAGGACTGGCCAAAGGAAAAAAAAAAAAAAAAGAATGTAGTCTCCTTTTTGTCATCTGCTTTTAAAATTTAAAATATTTAAGAATTTTATCCATTGCCCCTTTGTTATAACTCATTCTCAGTACAATGACATCAATTCTTTTTCACTAACATGACTGTGGAGTGATGAGTTTTAATGATGTTAAGAAAGCATCCTTATCCATCTAAGGTTGCATATTTCTAATGAAAACATGAACGGATAACTGAAAACAAATTATTTGATTCTGGTTATTTTAAAGGCTGTTTTAAAACTCAGAAACATTGCCTAACAATACAAAATTAAAATTGCCTATTTCAGAAGTTTTCATGTTTTTTCTCATATTATGTTATATGTGTGCATTAATTTTGTTTAAAGTATATCTCTTTCTTTATAAAAATAAGATCCAAAACAAGGATTTTTGAAACTGGTTCTGAAACCCTGTCAGAATAATAAAAGACATGAGAGCATTAAAAATACATTGGAATAAAAATATCTCTGAAATGAGCGTGTCATTTCTTCTCTAATCATCTATTGCCGTTAAATTGGAACATTGGTTGAATTTCAAATATAATAAGAGGTCTCTTAAATTCAACTGTCAAATTATGTTATCCTATCTGTTTTATGAGAAGCTGTGTTAGCAAAGAATGGGAAAGCACTAAATATAATTCAGAACAGTATAAACTATGTAACATGACTTGACAAGTAAAATCTAAAAAGGACTGTGTTTACACTGTTTTTCTTTCCCCAAATATCCTCATAAAATTGTAAATCTTGGACCAATGAGATTCAGCAGATGAGTGGATCAGGAAAATGTGGTACATATACACAATGGAATTCTTTGCCTTCATTAGAAGGAATGACACTGCCCCATTCATAAGGAAATGGAAGGACTTGGAAAAAAATCATACTAAATGAAGTGACGCAGACCCAAAGAAACATAAACCCTATGGTGTCCCTCATAGGGAATATCTAGTTCATGAATAGGCTAGTCATGGTAGAAGACCAAAATACCCCAATAGCTACACCCATATGATCACATAAGAAGATACCAAGTGAAATGAACTCCACATTACAGAAACAACAGTTATACCACTGTTGTAATTATTCTCAACATGTCATGTGAACTCATACTACTTTTTTTCTCTTTTTCCTTATCTGTTTGTTTGATTGGTTGGTTTGTTTTGTTTCTCTTTTGTACTCCCATCCTGTGGCTGAACCCTTGCTACCATGGTATCACATCTGAGTACCCTGGATATTGTTGATATGGTTGTTAGAACTGGGGAAGAGAGAGGGAATACCAAAGTCGAGAGACAAAGAACAAAAAGACAAACCATTCAAAAAGCATCATTTACAAAACCATTTGGTGTAAACCAACCGCACAACTCTTGGGGGGAAAGGGGAAGGGAAAGAGGGGGAAATGAGGGAGGAGGTAACCAGTAGAACAAGAAATGTACTCACTGTCTTTCATATGAATTTGTAACTTCTCTGTATCACATTTTGACAATAAAGAAAAAAATGCAAAAACAAAAAGATTCAGTAGCAAGGTTGGTAAGAATGTATTTCAGGGCATTATGCAGACTAATTTCTTTTCTAGTGAATGTTTTAAGAGTAGTCCTTATTTCAGACGAGATCGGGCGCATTCAGGGTGGTATGGCTGTTGACGATATTCCTAATTTCAAAGAAATAAATTATTTTTTTTCAGTATTACAGAATGTACTATAACCAAAAAAAAACTTAAGTTCAACTTTCACAGAGCTATCAGTCAACAAATTGGCATCAGATCTTTTTTATTTCCTGCTTAATTAATTGCCTTATTACTTAAGTAATTGTCTTATACTAGAAGTGTTGTAGAAAACAAAATCATGTCCACATAAAGATAGTTTTCAAAGGTGTGATATTACTGTTTTTTTTTAAAATAATTACTTATTTATTGTCAAAGTGATGTACAGTTTCATACTTAAGGGCATGGGTACATTTCTTGTACTTACCTCCTCACTCATTCCCCCCTCAACAAAATTAGGCAGGTGCTGATATCTATGGATTAAGGTCAGTGCCAGCTCAGACAAGAAAGTTCTTGAGACTCTATTCTCCAATCACCAAAAAACCAGAAGTGGAACAGTGGCTCAAAGTTATGGAGCACTAGCCTTGAATAAAAGAGCTCCAGGACAGTGCCTAGTCCCAGAGTTCAAGTCCCACGAATGAATGAATTAATGAATGAAGAATCAATCAATCAATATCACCTAGCATGGTTTCCTGAATTAGAAAAAGATACATTCTTTATTGAAGCATAATTATATAATCAAATATTAAGCAGAAGCTATAACTACAAAATGGGAATCAGCCTGTTTATTTTCTCATGAGAAGATGACTATGTTAACAATTTTGTTGTATAGGACAGCCGGATCGTGCTTGAAAGTGAAACCTAAGTTTTAAAATCACTCTAACCTGATGAAAATTGAAATAAATGGACATCAATTGAATAATCAATGATAGGTTTTAGTCAAATAACCATCTCTTTGGCAATAAATGGCATGAAGGCATAGCCATCTAGTCAAACTCCATCTTCATTAGTGTCACCACAGTGTACCTTCACTGCCCCAATGACTTTTATTCTCCATTACATTTTTCAAACATTCTACCACTTTCTCTACCTTGTCTATTCAGATTTGAGAATGTAATTTATTGCAAGGAATTTTATTGTGCAGATTAAGTTAATGTTATTATAAGGAAGTCTACAACTCAAAGACATCTATGATTCATGCTGAGAAAAGACCGATATTCAGTTGTGATTAAGACAAATCCCTCAAAGTTTTCAAAAGCAAAGTAGCCACCCTGGGGACCTTTTGTGTACAAAACAGGTAACTCTATTCCTAAAGGAAAACAGAAGCAACACTGAGCTACTGGGACATCAGATGGGATTTTTGTATGGTTGATAGATTGAGTGATGTCTCGCTTTTGAAGTTGACTAATCTGTGCAATGATAATTGAAAATATTGAAACATAGCATATATATATATCTGAATGTATATGTGTGTTTATATACACACACATGCTTACACATATTTGGTCATTTATTTCTTACTTGATTTTTTCTGTTGATAATATGATGTTGCTATAATTACCATCAATAGGTGGGTTTATTTGTTTACCTTGAGTATGGGGAGACCTATTAATTTATTTTTACAATTAGTAATTGTCTTTCCTAGTCTCCATCTTAAGAATAAAGATCCATGAGAAGTTAGGCCTAAGCAAGAAGAGTAGCCTAAACAACTAGAGCTATAAAAATGACAAACTATTTTGTTTAGTCTATTAATTTTGACATGTCAATAAATAAAATGAAGTTACCAAAATATAAGATAATCAAATATTGAATCTAACTTCTGAACTTCTATTATTTATAAAGGACATATACAAATACTCTATACAAAATTTATAATTCAAGAACACAAATCAGTTGGAAATTAGCATTTGCTGGAAATAAAAGTTAGGATGACAACAAAGTGTAGAATTATTTTTATTACAAAAATATTAAACAACTGAGAAATTTAATCAGACAATTAAAAATAATAGCAACAAAATTAAATAAAAATGAATTCTTAGAATTTGTAGGTAGTTTTGAATTCTGTTTTTGGTAATGATTCTAAAAATATTGAAAAGTTAACAAAATAGCCTTTGATTATGCTCTACCTCTCTAGAGACTAGGTAAATAAATCTGTTTATGGCAAGAGTGTCAATATCTTTGCTCAGGTAAAGGACAAAACCAGTCCACCGTGTATACTTAAAGATAATATACTCTGATAGAGTAGGAACTATGAACAATAATAAAATAATCTTGTGTATCTGCAAAATCAATGTATTCACAGATCAAAATAATATAATATTCCAAATAGAATTACGTAAAGGCATCATTTGTATATATTTTAGAAATATCCATCTCAGAGATTAAAAAACACAATTGTATTATTCTATAATAATTATATATAACATATCATATTATAAATGTGTGCATAGATATATGCATAAATACTTATCCTATTCAATGGTATTATACTTATTACAATTTAAAGGTCTCATTATTTATGCTCCAAAGAAGGTGTCTGACAAATTTAAATAAACACAGAATATATCTCTACCCACTCCTCAATGCTCTTGCTGCTGTTTTGATTTTCACTGAAAAATCTTATAAATACATTCTTTGTCATTTTATGTCTATTATTATGGAAAATATCCACTGTTTTCTCTGTTCAGTCCAGACATTGATATTAACATAAAAATTGACTAAAACTTGTCAGAATTTTATACCAGGCACTCTATACATCTCTTGGTATCATAACTATGTTGTTGTTTATTAAGGGAATTGGATAGAACATTGCTAATATCCTATTTCCATGGTGATATATTTTAGAATTCTGATTATGTTTTCTACATAGAAATACATTCAGTAACAAAACAGCAGAATGCCATTTAAAAGATAGAAATGACTTCATTACAATTATTTTCAATTTTCACAGTAATTTTAAACAATAACTTTGGGATTACATATACATTATATTCTTTGCCAAAAAGTAAAAATACCTTCAGTTAAACACTACAAAGGGCCCTGATGAAAATGTGCATATCATTTAAGGGAAGAAACATTCAACTCATTATAACTTATTCATAAAGAAATAGGAAATTTTAATTTTATCAAGTTAATAATGATTAATTATAACAAGAGTAACAAAAAATCATATTAAAATAAATCTCTGGAAGTAGTGGCTTCTGTTGTTGAATTCTATCATACATTTAAAGAAGTGCTTATATCATTCCCATTAAAATCTTCAAAAAAAAAAAAAGTTGAGGACTACAAGGCACTTCCAAGCTTGGTTCATGAAGCATTAGCCTAAGACAAATGCCAGACAATAATACTACCAGGAATTAAAAAACACATGTCCATATCTCTGAAAAATAAAATACTAACAAACTGAATTCAAGAGTGTATCTTTAGGATAGCACACAATGATCAAGTAGGACTTACAGTTGAGAAGCAAAGTTAGTTAAACTTATATAAACTACGTGTGAAATTTATCACACATTAACAAATAAAGAGTAAAATCACATAATCATCTCAATAAGTACAGAAAACACATTTATCAGAATTCAGCCACATTTCACAAAATTGTCAAAACCTTAGGTATAAAAGCAAAACAAAAAACATGTAGGAGAAGTCCATGGCTAACATACTCCAAGGCCATAAGCTGAAAGCTCTTCTCACATCTGGAACAAGACAAGGATGCATACACTGATTCATTCTATTTTACTTAGTTTTGGAAATCTTACCCAGACTAATTAGGGAATAATAGAATAAAAGTAAACAATGAAATAAAAGGAAGGAGTAAAATATCTTCATCTGCAGATGATCTGATCTTATTTAGAGAGTTCACCTAACCATATGACTCATTTTTTAAACATTAGCTTTATTCATTTCTTGCTGGATAATTTATTTAAATGGATTTACAGATCACTAATTAGTGGAAAGGATAGGCGATTACTACACATAATAAGGCTGTAAATCTCAGCTGAGTACTGGTCGCTCATGCCTGTAATCCCAGCTACTCAGGAAGCTAAGATCTGAGGATCCTTGTTGGAAACCAGCCCCAGCAAGAAACTCTGTGAGACTTAGCTCCAAATAAATCACAGCAAAATCCAGAAATGGCATTGTAGCTCAAGTGATAAGAGTGTTAGCCTTGAGCAAAAGGAGCTCAGGGGCCTTTCTCAGACCAGAATTTAAGCCAAAAAAAAAAGAATGCAAATCTCTGAGTGCTAGTACCAGTGTACACTTCAATATCTGATACATTTGTTCACAGTAGTAAAAGAGAACAAAAGCATAACATTATAATGGATTTTTAGAAGGTTCAGTTTAACCTGGGAACTTAAGTATAAACTCAGTCATTGTGGTAATGTATTCTATCTTTGTATCTGTATCTTATTGTTTTAAGTTAACTTGAAATTAATAAATACAGTATGGTATATCATGTAATATAATTTACATATCACTGTTGTCAAAATATTCATACTTGAAAATGCAATCTACAGATAAAATTTTATCCTTATCAAAATGGCAGTAGAGATTTACAGAAATTAAAAAAAATTCCAAATTATTCATGGAAACATAAAAGACCCTAAATATCTAAATCTAATGAGAAAGAAGGTGCAACTAGAGGCCTAATATTTTCAGATTTCAACCCATGTTACAAACACGCTTTTTAAACTGTGTGACACTGGTACACAAAAAGACAGAGAAAGAATGAAAGAGAAAGCCTAGAATCAAATCCATAAATGTTTAGGAGCCTAATCTTCAACAGTTACATAGAATTGGAATTATGGAAATTATTGTCTTCTATGAATGGTGCTCGAAAACCTCCATAACCACATAGGAAAAGAAACCTGTATCCATAAACTATATATAAAAATAAACTCACTCAAAATGAATTTAAAGTCTAATGTTTAATGGGAATCTAAAATAATCCTACATGAAAATTTAGAGACTTCTATGACTTGCTATTATTGGCAGAATTTTCTGACAAGATCTCAAAACCATAGGGGGAAAAAGATTTTCATCAAATGAAAAATCTTCAAGTCAACAGAGTAAAGAATATCAATAAAAAATGCAAACATTGTAAGAATTACAGTATTTTTAGAATATATGTTTGAACAATGTTAATATCAAGGAACTCAAAAGACTTAGCAGCAAGAAATAAAATATCTTAAAAAGTGGATATTTTTCTCTTTTTTGGTATTTTATTTATTTATTATATATATATTATTATCAAACTGAATCACAGAGAGGTTACAGTTTCATACATTAGGCATTGGACACATTTCTTGTACTGTTTGTTATCTTGTCCCTCATTCCCCCCTCCCCCTCCCTCTTTCCCTCCCCCCCATGAGTTGTTCAGTTCACTTACACCAAACAGTTTTGCAAGTATTGCTTTTGTAGGTTTGTCTTTTTTTTACCCTGTGTCTCTCGATTTTGATATTCCCTTCCAATTTCTTAGTTCTAATACCAGTATACCTGGTTTCCAATATACTCAGATAAGATACAGAGAAAGTGTAGGTACAAAAGTGGATACTTTTCAAAAGATATAAAATAGTCAACATGCCTATGAAAAACATCAACAATAAGAAAGGCAACACCACTAATCATCAAGGAAAATGAAAATGAAATAACATGGCATAACTTAACCCCAACAAGAGAGGTTGTTATCAGAAAGGCTACAGAATATAAATATTGGAAATCTGAGAAAAGGGAGCCACTGCACGATATTTGTGAGAAGGTGAATTAATAAAGGCCTTATTAGTAGTAAATTAATAATAAATTAATAAAGTTCTGCACAGGATCATTAAATATATACATTCTCTTGTTATTTAACACCTACTTTTGGATTTTTAGAAACTTGATAAATAAGAGTACTGATATGTATATCACAGAGAATGAAGCCTAGGATTTTGTTATTGTTATTACCTGTCAATGTGATAAAATAGACAAAAGATTTTTAGTTACTTGGGGAATCTATATAAACTCCAGTATGCACTGGGCAATGACTAAGAAGTTAACATGTGTGCAGTTTATGAGCTTTTTTGCTCAAGACTGGTAATTGAACACTTTGAGTCACAGCTCCACTTTCAGTTTTCTGGTGGTTAATTGGTGATGTGTTTCCTGTTCCTACTGGCTATGCCATCAAACCATACACGGTCCTCATATCTCACCCTCATAAGTAGCTAGGATTATAGGCATGAGCTACCAACTCCTGGCTTCTTTTTAATTTTTAAACAAATATATGAAATTTGAAACCTGAACTGAACCACTATATTCTAATGACTATCAAATACATATTTTATAATTATTCATAATACAGGAATCAATGAAAACCTATAGGATTGTTGCTGATTTTACAGTCAATGAATTCTGCTGTCTATATGGAGAACTAATATGCTAACAAACCTCAAGTAACAACTATAAAGATCTGGCAAGTAAAGAAAAATGGCAAATTTTTAAGAAAATTCAAATTCTAAAGAAATCTTCGTATAAAATTTTCCTGTTTGGATGTTTTAGATAATAGAAATCTACAGTGATCCACAGAAGTTTATCCTTTACACAAAATTATACATTTATTTGCAAAGAAATAGGGTCGGGGGTTGAAGAAGAGGTGCCTATCATCAAGTCTTCCAGTTAGGGTGAATAAATACTCAAAGTAAATTTAAAAAGAGAAAAATGACCTAAAATCACAGTCAATAAATACTATCCAAAATGGTAGCATATTTTGAAGCATTTATGAATAAATTTTAAACTAAGATTCTAATTTATAGCCACTTCAGATAAACAAAGTATTTTTTCCTTTTATTTTTTTTAATTTTTATTGTCAAACTGATGTACAGGGAGGTTACAGTTTCATACATTAGGCATTGGATACATTTCTTGTACTGTTTGTTGCTTACTCCCTCATTCCCCCCTCCCCCTTTCCCTTTTTCCCTATGAGTTGTTCAGTAGATTTACACCAAACAGTTTTGCAAGTATTGCTTTTGTAATCCTTTGTCCTTTTACCCTGTGTCTCTCGATTTTGGTATTCCCTTTCACTTTCCTAGTTTTAATACCAGTATACACAGTTTCCAATGTACTCAGATAAGATACAGAGATAGTGCAGGTACAACCACAGGAAGGGGATACAAGAGGGTCATCAATAATAGAAGCTACGGTTTCACATCACATGTTGAAAGTAATTACAACAGTGATATAACAGTCGTTTCCATAACATGGAGTTCATTTCACTAAGCATCATCTTATGTGTTCATAAGGGTATAGCTATTGGGCTCTTGTGATCCTCTGCTGTGACTAGCCTAAACCTGTGCTAACAATGGAATTTTATACCTCTATCAGAAATAATGACATTGCCCCATTCCTAAGGAAATGGAAGGACTTGGAAAAAATTGTACTAAGTGAAGTGAGCCAGACCCAATGAAACATGGACTCTAAAACAAAGTTTTGAAGTTGAATCTAATTGTGTTAAATTTCTGCTATACAAAATCATTAAACTTCTTTAAGGAACAGTAACAATATCTGCAGTCTTCACAGAATTTATACAATGTCCAGGACATTATAGACGACTTTGAAGAAATAAATTGTAAATTGTAGACACCTGGATAAATCTATAGGATAATGTGACAATTAGTCAATTATTGTGAATTTGAAGAGATAATTGTATAGACACATGGAGGAAATTTGCCAAAAAATAGAAGATGTTGCCAAAAGTATATTCTTGCATATTTAGACAACAGATCTACGATGCCATTACAGACAGAGAGGTAACATCATACACTGCTAAATAGAAAATTCAATGCCAACATTGTTCCATTCATAAGGAAATGGAAGGACTTGGAAAAAATTATTCTAAGTGAAATGAACCAGGCGCAAGAAACATGGGCTCCATGGTTTCACTCAGAGGGAATAATTATTACATGTTTAGTCATAGCAGAAAATGACAGTAGCCCAATAGTTATGCCTTAATGAACACATAAGATGATGCTAAGTGAAATGAACTCCACATTATGGAAACAAGTGTTATATCATTGTTATAATTATTTTCAATATTCCATGTGAAACCATACCCTTTTTTTCCCTTCCCTGATAGTCCCTTCCTGTGGTTTTATCCCCATTATAACTGTTTCTCATCTTAGTACCCTGGATACTATATAAACACGTGTACTAGAACAAGGAAAAGGAAAGGGAATACCAAAATCGAGAGAGAAAGGATAAAAAGACAATTCCAAAAGCAATACTTACGAAACCATTTGGTGTAAACCAAATGTACAACTCATGGGCAGGAGAGGGAAAAAGAGAGGGGGGGAGGCGGGGCCAAATGAGAGAGGAGGTAACTAGTTGAACAAGAAATGTAATCACTGCCTTACATATGAAACTGTAACCCGTCTGTACTTTACTTTAACAACAAAGGGGAGGAGGGAAAAAATGTAAAATACAAAACATGTTAAGATTAAAAATTTTAAAAGCATCAATAAATTTTTGTCTTGGTCAAAAAAAAAATTCAATGCCAGTATATTTTCAATGATAGTAAAGGAAACATTTTTTTATTTTAGATAAAAAAGTTTTACTTTATTGAGAAAAAAACAAGCACTAACATATTGTTGAATGAAGACAAGGTCCTTGAAGATATAAAGGGAGAACTTTGAAGGTTTGTTGAATCTAATTAAATTCAGAACACACACTATCAGGACTTCTGGGCCACAGCAAAACAGTGCAAGAGGGAAACTTATAGCTAGAACTTTTTACAGGGAAAAAAAGCACATCTATCTCAAATCGCTAGCCTGTTAGTACTCCAAACTCCTAGAAAAACAAGAATTATTGAAACCTGAAATTAGTGGAAATAAAACATAGTTAGGGTCGACATTTGTGAAAGAAATGTCAAGAGACTTTTTTTTTTTTTTTTTTTTTTTACAAAGGGTGGAACTGTGTTCCTTAGGAGTACAATATCCTGGGTTTGTTGGTGATAAAATACATGTATATTTCATAATTATTTTAGAACTCCTAAATGTGCTTTATTTAAATTTGTATGTGTATTATCTCACATTACAGTGAAAATTTAAAATCTATACATAAAATAAAAACAAAATTATATTTCAATTTAGATATAAAAGCTATAAGAAGCTTATATTGTAAATTAAGTGAAAAAAACTAAGTACACTGAATTGAATAATAAATATAGATATACATACCCACATCACACCAAGTGAGGTTTTAGTTTCCAGAATAAAAGGGCAGTTAGGTTAGCACCAGCAACATCTGCTCAATCACAGATAGTAGTAATGGCAGAGTAAATAGCAATTATGTAAAGAGAAAGTAATATAATACTATCTATCTAGATATAGATATAGATCACAAATACAATGCAGCTGTAGTGGGGAGGGGGAACGTTAGCTAGGTAGCTACATGTATTGGAAAATTAGAAGAAATGAAATGGGGAGTAACAAGAAAAAGAAGAAAATGTAACAGCAACAAAAATCTTCAAAGACAGAAGTGATAAATTCAGAAAATTGAACTTTAGAAAAATATCTAAAGAACACAATGAAGGAAAACAGCACCACATAATGGCAAAATGGGAGCAGAATATTCTTGACTGATTAGGACAGACATGTTTATTTGTTCAAGAACCTGGACAGTGTTAAACCTGAACCACTCAGTGATCTAGAAGAATTTCGAAGCCCGGCTTAGGTCTGCTGGAATAATTACTCTGTCTCCAATAGCCAGAAAAGAAACACATGCAACGAAAACCAGAGGGAGGACAGGCTGCCACTTCCAGGAATTTCCTTGTATGAAATCTGCTGCATCTGTAAAGATTCTCAGAAAGCCTGGATCCATGAAGTAGGCCAGGCTACAGTTTGCTACTTTTCTATTCAGTTGATGACTGAAATGATTGACCAATGAAGTCCTGTAAAAACATTATAATTGATGCTCTCTGTTAAAGAAGCAGAATTATACAGAAGAGGCTAGTTTAAGTATAATATTATATATGATAACTGACTTTCAACTTTTACAATCATCTGAAAATTTCATTAAGCTTATTATTTTAAACTACAATTTAACATTATTTCCCAAATCAGGGAAATAAGCCCAACATTCTTCATTTTTCACCCTATTATTCATGAAGTGAACGGAAAAAAAAAAACCAAACTTCTGTTCTGAAAGTATAGAAGTACTTCAAATAGTGGCAGTAGAAATGAACATGAATGAATGGAGAGTAAGTGAATTTTATCTATCTGAATAAAAAAAAAAAAAAAAGAAGCTCTTGCTCAGCATTTGTCATTCATGCTTGTGATTGCAGATGTTCAAAGGCTGAGATCTGAGAACAGGGTCTGGAAGCCACCCGAGACAGCAAAGTCTGTGAGACTATCTCCAATATCCCATGTGAAATCTGGAAGTAGAGCTGTGGCTCTGTTGGTAGAATGCTACTCTTGAATAAAAGAGCTCAGTGACAGGAGCCAGACCTTGAGTTCAAGTTCCACGTCTAAAAGGTACATATGAGAAAGTATGATAAGTCATATTTTAATGTAATTTCTGATAACATGATAAATCACTTTGTATTATTTGTGAAAATTTAATTGCTAATGAAGCAATTATATTTCAGATCATAAATGGTATTAACATAAAAGCATAAAGAAATAAGTTTAAATACAAAGAACTATTTGAAAACAGATTATGAAATTCAAAAGTTAACAAAAACAGATGTTCACTATTTAATGCATAAATATTACACCATTTCAGACATTGGATAATGTAGCAGTCTTGAGTTGCTAGAACACACAAAAAATAAACAAATGCAAAGCCATTAGCCTAATAGTATATCAAAAATGCTGCTTGGAAATGATCAGTGAATTTTTAGTCAATTTCCTGTCATATAACATATCTGAAACTAAGCTGGGACTGACAATTTTAGATCAAATAAAGCCAGCAATGTATTTTTATTGAAGCTTGACAGATACACAATATTGTTGAAATGCATTTCTTCCACTATATGCACAACTTAAATGTGGTCAGTTTTTCATGATAGATTTTCTTTTCCTTTTTAAGCATATTTTAAACAAACACAAGTAGATGTGGACTTTATTACTATGACAACTTGCATTGCCTTCAGATGTAGCATGGGACTTAAACCTAAGGTGCAAGAATATTCCGGTCAGAAAGCTACATAATGAAACTTTTTTGGAATAATTATTTTAAATATACTAGAAAATAGATGGCATTGAGTTTCCTTCACTGAAAAAGCATGTGACTTATTTTGACTAAATGGTATGCTTAGCAAATGTTGAAAATTATGATGTATATAACATTGACACATAAAATCAGATACCTTTTACTAGATAATAAAAAGAATGATTATAGATAGGTTTATTGCAGAATGAGCTTCTGAACTTACTTATTCTGTTAAGAATATGAAAACAATTTCTCATGGTTTTTCATGTAGAAGACCAACTTGGTATCAATTGTGATCAAGTTTTAAAAAACAGCCAATGTACTTATGTTTTCATATATTTGTTGTAATAATTTTATTGCTTACATAAAAATGTGATGCATACTTTTAATAATTGGTACCAAAAAATAAGAACACAAATTAAATGGAGGATTAATGATTGATAACTTCCAAACTTTAACAACAATAATTAGAGAAAGAGGATGATTCTACCATTGTACCTCTGCCCAATTTATCATGGAACACCTAATAAACTCTGTAATATCATCTGTTCATAGGAAATTCATGGCTTCAGAATCTACTTATTTCATTAAACAGTAATAGAAAGAAAATTATTACTCCCCAGTATAAATTATTAGAATTGCTATTGATGGGCTAGACTCTTTTTGAACATACTCCATCACTTGGCTTCATGTGGAATAAATAAGAAAAGCCAATATGAAACTTGCTGAAATTGCTTTAAAAATTCTTATTCCCAGAACAAGGCTTCCAGGAATAGCAGCTCAGTGAGACTTGTTTCTGTATTCTGAATACTATTAATACAAAACAGAAACAATAGAATTAGGCATTATTTCTTCAAGTGGCATTTCCACGCAGCCAACTGAGATTTAAAAAGTTAACGAGCAAAGAGTGGTCTCATTTGTCACATTAAAAATCATTAAATGTTCACTGACTCTATTCAAGAATACATATGAGTATTCAATATAAGCGAATTACTAGTTTATTCCTAGAAAATTATATATTTGAAAGGACCAGCGATGGTTTGATTAAAACTCTCACCATTATTACCAGTATGTGTAGAATAAAAAAGAGTTTGTAGCTTTTTTTTTATCATTTTACTATATAACTTTTCTAATTAAACTTTTTACAATAACATTTTACTTATTGTTGAGCAAAAAGTTTATAAGAAGGATTTGCTATTAAAATCCTGTCTTAATTTTTATTAGTTTTAAGTCATTGAATAAAGGTTTTTTGATTCAACATACTCTAGGCTTGAATTCAGAGTCAGAGTGGTAGTCCTTAGCTTTTTTTTTTTTTTTTTTTAAACGCAAAATTGAGCTCTACTTCTTGACCCAAATCTTCAGTTCTGGATTTTGAGTGGATAAATGAAGACAACAATCTCACTGACTGGCTCTGAACTTCAACTCTCAGGGGTTGGGAGGTAGCTCAGTGGCAAAGTGCTTGCCTTGCAACTGCAACATCCTGGGTTCGATTCCCTGTACCAAAAAAAAAAAAAAAAGAACAAAAAACAAAAAATGGGGATGAACTTCAACTCTCAGATCTCAGTCTCCTGAGTAACTAGGTTTACAGGTAGATTTGAGTGACTAGTGCCTGGCCAGCACAATGCATTTTGTTCTCAATGTCAATTTTAGTTTCTAGTCCGAAAAACTGGAATTGTTAGCAAAAATCAGAAAGTTAAAAAGTTAAATATTTGAAGCCAAGTAATTTAAAAAATAAAAGATGTCTGTATAACACAATCAATGTGATGTAATAAAGTTTAACAAGAACAAAAGTACTATGTAAAAATGACATCAGCTGCCAGAAACCAAGGAGCCCTGTCTTTAGCAATATGGAGAGGA
The DNA here is from genome assembly GCF_023159225.1 of Perognathus longimembris pacificus. Lineage (NCBI taxonomy): Eukaryota > Metazoa > Chordata > Mammalia > Rodentia > Heteromyidae > Perognathus > Perognathus longimembris. Next base: position 73,817,042 of record NC_063164.1, on the reverse strand, counting down.
AAGTGATGTAGAAGGACAACATGTATCCATAACTTGGTGATTAAATACAGAATGAGAATGGAGCAGGAAGGACTCATATCCCACCAGTTTAGTCTGGGAAACTGTACAAATAAATGCAACATATGTTCTTCCTTGCCTTTGTATTTTTGTAGCTGAGATTTGTTCTATTTCCTACTAATTCAATAAGCTCAGGGTGAATACTGCCCTTCTCAAGCTAGGGGTCCACATTCCAGAACACATGCTGATAAAGTGCCTAATATTTATCTTACCATCAAGAAAGAAGCTGGTATTGGTTCTCCAGCTACCTGGTTCTTTTCTCCATCTAAGATAGTACAGAACTCAGGCAAATGGTTTTCATTTTGATTCATCTCTAAGCTTCCCATCTATGAGAAGACACTTTACAAGTCCTAAGTGGAAAATCTGGCGTTAGGGGGTTCTTTCATGGACAAGCAAAATTTACAGGAAAAATCAGTTTTTGGCTAGTAATCTTACACATATGTCATGACATAAATATTATTAATAGCACATTCAAAGCACTGTTATGATTTCAGTTCATCCTGTTTCGGATTATAATGTGCTTTCTGATCATCATTGAAATTCTTGTTTGATGTGAAAAATCTTTCTGCGTGGACCAGTTGTCATAGAGATGGTCCTGGGATGGGGAGAACATTGTGATTATCTTTAGGAACTTAGGCACAATTTTTTAATGCAGAATTTACATCCTTTGCTCCATACACTAGAGTTATTGTTAACTTTCCTTAAATGTGAATAACACAAAGACTTGAAGACATTCTCTGTGGGTAAATAAAAAAAAACAATTTTGTAGAGTTTTTAGGATTAATCACACATCACTATTATACAAAGTGATAATACTTAATATAAAAGCATATATACACCATTTAACCAACAGTGGCATAACCTTCTAGGAAGAAAGAACATAAGCATTCACTGGTAATGACAAGGTGGATGCAAAAGACACACAGATATAAATTAGCATTTCTAATGTTGAATTACTTTGGATCTAAGCATTTTAAAATTCTGTTTCTTCTGAATCTGTGTGGGCCTTAGTAATTATTTAACAACTGGCAGGAAATGTGTAGCCCCAATGGTCCTCTCAGCCTTGCATTTGGAACAGATTAGTTTGCATCTGGTCTACCCTTTCCAATCCTGTGCTTTCAATTACTCGTAGATGCCAAGAAGGTCAAGACAAGAAACACATAGTAGTAATTTCTAACCCCACACAATAGATTCAGTTGAGAAAGTCAGTTTAATAGAGTGCTTTTGTTTTTTTATAAAATACACTTTAGCACATAATAGTATGTCTAATGATTCCAACCTACATTTACAAAAAAAGAACAATTCTTAGACTTGACTTGGTTGGAGCACCAGAACCAAACCAGAGAAAAAGATACTTAAGATTTTGGTTTGTTTGTTTTACCAATTTCATTTCTTTACATTGAGTCCCATGGTCACGTTATAGTTTGTGTTGACGGTATATTTATTAAATAGTAGCTTCTGTATTACTTTTCTAGTCCTAATTTTTCTTTGAGAACTGATTAATTCACCCCTCAAACCCTGTCCATTTTAAAGCTGTTTAAATAAACATGTTTTTGCATTATTGGTGTCCACACATAGCCTCTGGAATAATTTCCCTTAGTAGATAGGTGGACTTATTGAAAGTTTGGTCTCATTTGGCACACTGGCACATCAGGTATGGAGACAAATAGTTGGAAAGTACAGCAATATCTTATCAATTCACTTTCCTTAAGAGAAGTAACATTTGTCTTTGTGAACATTATGAGCTTTCAGCTCTACGTTTGTTGAGAAAGGATTTTTCTTTGAATGCAATCACATACTCTGTGTGTTCCAATACTTTAAGAAGGATATTTACTTAATGTCAGCATCATGCTGTTGGGGATTCAGCTTTGGCTTGAGGGGGTAAGGGCGAGGAGAGCAATCCCTAGACACTGTCCTTCCCCCAGCCCTGGGGCAGTGTGGAAGCAAGCCACACCTATCTGGGTCCAGAACCAGAAGGGGTAGTTTTGTGACCAGCCCCCCCAACTTCTCACAGTGAGCACGTGTGCTCCCCTTTTTCGGGCTTTGCCCAGAGGGCGGTACTATGGGAGTGACATTAGCCCATGGGGGGGGGGGGGGAGCGGTCCTGGGGAGCCGCCCTTGGACGGACAAGCTCGCTGGCCCCCTGGTTTATCACCCCTTTCCTCATCATCTCTCCTGGTATAAGTTGTTAGCCCCTCCCTTTATTAAACCAGTTTGCTCTTGAACCTTTCTCGGAGACTCCGTGTGTACCTGGCTTCCTTGGTGGGTAAGGAGGGAGGAAAGGGGATCTCATTCGGCCACATGCACCTGAGGCCTACCCTAGCTCCCCCACTCCGCCTTGGCTTGCCTTCGGGTCAGGCAGCCAGGGGAGAGGGTGAGAAATGGAGCACAGATAAGAGAGTAAGCTTAACATCCCTGCGCCAGGGGAGATAAATCTAGCCCGGCACTATGCTATCCTACTACATACTCCATTGCACCTAAAGTTTTCAAACAGAGATGTTCTTATTAAAAAAATAAGAATTTTAGTATATAATCTTAGGTATACAATTAACTAGTTATATAGTTTAATGCACAGTCATGATTTATTTTGTCTCACTTTTCATACTTAGAAATGGTATAAAGAAATGCAGATAATTTATGTGATTATGGTAAGATATATGACAAAAGAGGGTCTGGGTATGTTAAACTGTTGTATCCAGGACAAGTTTAAAAACTAGGAATTAATAAAAGAGTATTATGATGAACAAGATATGTTTACCTTAGCTTGAAAATATGAGGTCTTAATTTTCATATTGTGTTTTTAAGAAACCTTTAAAACTTTTTTTCAATCATAACACTTTCAATTCTGTAAATATATTCTAGATTAATGTTCAAAAATTTGTTACAAAATAAAAGTAAATAAAATCTAGTAAGACAAAATTAACAGGTCAGGTAAATATATTCACCTTTGGATCTATAGCTTTTATAAAACTTAGTTCCTGACCACCAAATGTATAGCAAATGATGTCACCAAAAAGAAGCATCTGATTATTAATGGATGACTTATACCTTGCAAACATACTACCATATTGTTTGATGAATGCCTACCCATTTCATTTTTTTTTCATTGATCTGTTAATCAGATTTTTGGCTGCCTATATGGGGATCATTAAGAACATAAAAAACTCTGATAGCTTTTTTTTAACTTCTTTTCAAATCTTTACATATCCTGGGTTCAGTTTTGCAAAGGAACTGTGATTAGTTACCAAGAAATATCAAGAATCAAATGCAATTGTTAGTATTTAAAGATTCTTCTTTCTTTCTGAAAATGCAAAGGATAAACACTGTCAGTTCAATGTAAATAGATAAAGTGCATATAATTTGCAAATCGTGCTCTCCTGAAATTTTTTTTTACCTATTTGCAACAAATGGCACAGTAGAAGAATTTTCAGCAGGCACTTAGGATTAACACTGGTGTGTTTGAGGAATCAAACAACTGTTCTGCTCTCTGGCTACTTTAAAAATAGTGAGAAGATGCCATTAAATATTTCAATAACTAATGAAGATGGATGAGTAGAAAAAGTAAACCTAGAAATAAGAATATTAATTCTGAAGGAAATTTTGAGTGAAAAGAAAAATTTAAATTGGATTTCAGATGATTAACACCACCACAGTTTGAAAGACATAGATGCTCCTTTCCAAGGTACTGTGATGTGCAGAAGACTTTGTTTGGAAACAGTCATTCCCCTCAGTTACCTGAGAACTACTTACTGACCTTATTCTCTCTGTCAAATATAGTTCCCTTATTCCCAATGAGGAAATTAGGAAGGTAATTTCAAATGATAGTTCCAACTTGTATGTCAAATACTGAAGACAGTGATTTCTTAACATTTCCTTACCAGTGATGGAGACATAAGTAGAAGGACAGAACCTCTGATTATCTTTAATCATCCCACAATTGCTTATTTATTTCTATACCTTCCTCTTTCACTTCTTTCACTACTGCCTTTACCTCCTCCATTTTTTGTATCATCATTTAATAATATCTCCCAAAAGTGGGACAGTTTCATGTACAGTATATCAAAAATACTTTGTTTTTGGTCAGTCATGGTGTTTGAACTCATGGCCTGGGTGCTGTCCCTGAGTTCTTTTGTTCAGGGCTAGAACTCTATCACTTTGACCACAATTCTACTTCCAGTTGTAGAATGGTTGTTTAGAGATAAGAGTCCCATGGGGACTTTTCTGCCCAGGCTGGCTTCAAACCATGATCTTCTGATCTCAGCATCCTGATTAGGTCGTATTACTGGTATGCACCACCAGCTCCCAGCTTATCAAAAATATTTTAATAAGCACAATACCTTCTGTTGGTAAACTTTAATTTATGCAGAGTATGGAACAAAAATTTAAAATACATAAACTAACACTAAACAACAGAAATGCCGTATTTGCATAATTTGTTGAATATACAGGAAGCAGTTTTGCATACTCCATTAGATACACTAGGGTAAAAGAAGCTATCTGTTGAATATTCTGTAACCAATCAGCTATTATGTCTTAACTGATTTTTTTTCCTTAAAGTGGAAGAAAGAAATCAGTTCATAAATGCTGATAATTTACTCTGAAGTTGAATATAGGTAAAGATTCATTCTTTGTGGATAAGGAAGAAATCATGAAGAAAATAACATTTCAAACTAAATTCACACTATGAACATGCAAAACATACAATATTGTGAAAAAAAGCAAAGATTTTAAATGTATTAAAACAGAATCCTTGTCATATTTTTAGTACTTACTATGTGATTTCCTAAATTCTACATATTGATGCTGAATTTTTTGGCATTTAATAATATGTATCTAATGTCACAAACATAAAACTATGTTTCCTACAGCAATTTCAGCAGGTCTTAATTATTATATTCTTAACTTTGGAATACCCTGCAATGTTTGTCATATATATATATATATACATATGTACATATACGTATATGTATATGTATACGTATATGTACATATGTATATATATATTGCTTAAACAAAATAGAAGCTTTTTATGATACTTATATCACATGTGCATGGATCACATCTCTCTTTTATTCTCCCTCTCCTCCCCTCCAAATTCTTTAACATTCTTGTCTTTTTTAGTCTCACACTCTACATTTGAGAGAAAATATGATTGTCTTTCTGAATCTGTCTTATTTCACTGTGATAGTGATTTCCAGGTTCATCTGTTTTCTTAAAAAATGACATGCTCTCTAACTGATGTTCTGTGGTCCATATATACTAGGTTTTCCTCATCTATTCATTTTCTATGGTTTTATAGTATTATCATGACATTGTAATTAGTTTTTTTAAATAATAATTACTTATTTATTGTCAAAGTGATGCACAGAGGGGTTACAGTTTCATATGTAAGGCCATGGGTACATTTTTTTTTGTTTTTTTTTTGTTTTTTTTTTTGATATTTTACATTTTTATGGAAGTAAATTCGCAAAATACAGATTACAAGTAAATATTCTGTTAAATTTACACATAAACCTATGAATATATATATATTTTTTTTAGTTATTTCTCTTTTTTTACCCTGTGTCTCTCGAATTTGGTATTCCCTTTGAATTTCCTACTTCCAATACCAGTAAACACGGTTTCCAATATACTCAGATAAGATTACAGAGATAGTGTAGGTACAAACATAGGAAGGTGATACAAAACATCATCAATAATAGAAACTACACATACACATAGGACGTTGAAAGTAGTTATAACTGTGATATATCACTTGTTTCCATATCATGGAGTTCATTTCACTTAGCATCATCTTATGTGTTTCTAAGGGTATAGCTATTTGGCCTTGTGATGCTCTGCTATGGCTTGCCTAAACCTGTACTAATTATTCCCAATAAGGGAGGCCATAGAGTCCATGTTTCTTTGGGTCTGGCTCACTTCACTTAGTATAACTTTTTCCAAGTCCTTCCATTTCCTTACAAATGGAACAATGTCATTCTTTCTGATAGAGGCATAAAATTCCATTGTGTAAATGTACCACATTTTCCTGATCCATTCATCTATGGAGGGGCATCTGGGTTGGTTCCAGCTTCTCGCTATGACAAACTGTGCTGCGATGAACATTGTTGTGCTGGTGGCATTACTGTGATTTTGTTTGTGGTCTTTTGGATAGATACCCAACAGTGGGGCTGCTGGGTCATAGGGGAGTTCTATATTGAGCCTTCTGAGGAATCTCCATACTGCTTGCCAGAGTGGCTGAACCAGTTTACATTCCCACCAACAATGAAGTAGGGTTCCCTTTTGGCCACATCCCCTCCAACAATTGTTATTATTAGTTTTCTTGATATATGACATTCTTGCTGGGGTGAGATGGAATCTCAATGTTGTTTTGATTTGCATTTCCTTTATGGCCAGTGATGTAGAGCATTTTTTCATATGTCTATTGGCCATTCTCATTTCCTCATCAGAGAAGTTTCTTTGTAAGTCTTTAGCCCACTTGATGAGGGGGCTATTTGTTCTTTGCAGTTTTGTTTTGGAAGAAGGTAATTTTTTTAGTTCTGCATATATTTTAGAGATGAGGCCTTTGTCTGTTGAATGTCCGGTAAAGATTTTCTCCCAGTCTGTGGGCTTTCTGTTTATCTTGAGAGCTATGTCCTTTGCCGTGCAGAAGCTCTGAAGTTTGATGCAGTCCCATTTGTCCAACCTTTCTTTGATTTGTAGCATTTCAGGGTCTTTGTTAAGGAAGTTCTGTCCTGTGCCAAGGAGCCCAAGTGTTTCTCCTACTCCTTCCTTTAGTGTCTTCAAACAGACCCATATCCAGTATTGAAATAGAAACAGCAATAAATGATCTCCCATCCAAGAAAAGCCCAGGTCCAGATGGATTCACCGCAGAATTCTACAAGGCCTTCAAAACAGAACTCACTCCAATATTTCTCAAACTCTTCAATGAAATTGAAAGAGAACGTTCACTGCCAGACTCATTTTATGAAGCCAGTATAACCCTCATCCCAAAACCAGGCAGAGACTCATCACGGAAAGAGGACTACAGACCAATCTCCCTGATGAACATAGATGCAAAAATTCTCAACAAAATTCTGGCCAATCGACTTCAACAGGTCATCAAAAAAATCATACACCACGATCAAACTGGATTCATCCCAGGGATGCAAATCTGGTTTAATATACGCAAGTCAATTAATGTAATCCACCACATCAACCAGAGCAAGGTAAAGAACCACATGGTTTTATCGCTGGATGCGGAAAAAGCGTTCGATAAAATCCAGCACCCATTTATGCTAAAAGCCCTGGAAAAACTGGGATTCCAGGGAACATTCCTGAATATAATCAAGGCAGTTTATGACAAACCAACAGCAAGCATAACTCTAAATGGTGAAAAACTAAAGCCATTCCCTTTAAAATCAGGAACAAGGCAGGGATGTCCACTCTCTCCCCTGCTCTTCAACATAGTACTAGAATTCCTAGCCAGAGCAATTAGGCAAGAAGAGAATATAAAGGGGATCCAAATAGGAAAAGATGAAGTTAAACTTTCTCTCTTCGCAGATGACATGATCCTATACCTAAAGAATCCCATAGACTCTACCCCCAAGCTACTAGAGCTGATACAAAACTTTGGCAAAGTTGCAGGATATAAAATAAACCTTCAAAAATCAACGGCCTTTCTCTATGCTAACAACCCGAAGACCGAGGCTGAAATCAGGAAAGCAACTCTGTTTGCAATAGCCCCCAAAAACATAAAATACCTAGGAATAACCTTAACCAAAGAAGTGAAAGACCTCTTTGAAGAGAACTTTAAAAGCTTGAAAAATGAAATTAAGTCAGAACTAAGAAAATGGAAAAACCTCCCATGCTCCTGGATTGGGAGGATTAATATAATCAAAATGGCAATATTGCCAAAGGCTATCTACAAATTCAATGCAATACCCATTAATATCCCAACACCATTCTTTAATGAAATAGAGGAAGCAATCCAGAAATTCATATGGAATAATAAAAGACCTAGAATAGCAAAAACACTCCTAAGCAGAAAGAACAGTGCTGGAGGAATTACAATACCCAACTTCAAGCTGTATTATAAAGCTATAGTAATAAAAACAGCTTGGTATTGGCACCGGAACAGACCTGAAGACCAATGGAACAGAATTGAAAACCCAGAATTAAACCCACAGAACTATGCCTACTTAATCTTTGATAAAGGAGCTAAAACAATAATATGGAAGAAAGATAGCCTCTTTAACAAGTGGTGCTGGCAAAACTGGCTCAACACATGCAACAAACTAAAACTAGATCCTTATATATCACCCTGCACCAAAATCAATTCCAAATGGATTAAAGACCTTGAAATCAAAACGGGTACATTTTTTTGTACCATTTGTTACCTCCTCCCTCACTCCCCCCACCCCCTTTCTTTCTCTCCCCCCCCACCCATGCGTTTTTAGTTGGTTTACACCAAATGGCTTTGCAAGTATTGCTTTTGGAGTCAATGGTCTTTTTATCCTTTGTCTCTCGATTTTGATATTTCCTTTCACTTCCCTAGTTCTAATACCAGTATATACAGTATCCAGGGTACTCAGATGAGATACAGGGATAGTAAGGGGACAACTAAAGGAATGGGATACAAGAGGAACACCAACAAAAGAAGATACGGTTTCACATGGGATGTTGAAAGTAATTATAACAGTGATACAACACTTGTTTCCATAACATAGAGTTCATTTCACTTAGCATCACCTTATGTGTTCATAAGGGCATAGCAATTGGCTATTGTGATCCTGTGACTAGCCTAAACCTGTACTAATTATTCCCTATGAAGGAAACCATACAGTCCATGTTTCTTTGGGTCTGGCTCACTTCACTTAATATAATTTCTTCCAAGTCCTTCCATTTCCTTATGAATGGGGCAATGTCATTCTTTCTGATAGAGGCATAAAATTCCATTGTGTATATGTACCACATTTTCCTGATCCATTCGTCTACTGAGGGGCATCTGGGTTGGTTCCATATTTTAGCTATGACAAATTGTGCTGCGGTGGACATAGATGTGCTGCTGGCTTTAATTTGTTCTTGTTTGTAATCTTTTGGGTAGGTATCCCAAAGTGGGGCTGCTGGGTCATAGTGTAACTCTATGCACTGGCCATAAAAAGAAATGCAAAGCAAAACAACATATTGAGATTCCACCTCACCCCAGTAAGAATGTCCATTATAAAGAAATCTAAGAATAACAAATGTTGGAAGGGATGTGGCCAAAAGAGAACCCTACTTCGTTGTTGGTGGGAATGTAAACTTGTTCAGCCACTGTGGAAAGTGATATGGAATTTCCACCGAAGGCAAAACATAGAACTCCCCTATGAACCAGCAGCCCCACTTTTGTAATTAGTTTTTTAAGATTCATTTTTTCTTTTGTTGTGTTATTTTATGTCACCAATTAAACAAAATGGGTCAAAAATTCCAAGAGCCAATTAAAGCCTAAAAGTCAGAAAGAAGATGATAACTATTAGAAAGTACGATGATTCTGATGAAGGTAAAAAAGTTACTTTGCTTAACTAAATATTGTAAATGTGATTAGATTCCTAATGATCTAGATTGGAAATCTGATGATAAGATATAGACTGACATGTACTGGAAAAATTATAGTATTTTGCACCAGTAAACCTCCAAACTCTAATATCCACTATTGTATCTATTAAGTAGCATATGCTAAAAGTTTCTGCAATTTCATATTTGTATTTATTTTTTACAGTATAGAATGACACCCTAATATAACAGCAAGTTTAGAGAGAAAACTAATCAAGGACTAGACAAAAAACAGACAAAAAGTTTTTCCTCTATCACATGAATAGTGATTAAATATTATGTATGGTTACAATATGCATCATTTTGATGAATGGCAATATAAAAAGGACACTTAATATCATGCACATATACTATTATATATGTCAGAATAAGCCCAGGGCTTCAGGCATTGAAACTAACAGGTGACATCAAAGCCTGTAGCACAAGACCTCTATTATGGGAATCATCTCAGATTATGCTACATGTAACAGGGCATTTTATTTAGAATAAAGCAATTGTGTTTTTTTTTTCTTTTTTAGCTGTCAGATAGATTTCAAAAACTATATTGTGATTTGGAACCATGGGCCAACCAAGTGTATTGTAAGAAAGGAAAAGTAAAGTCAATAAAATCTCTACTCTCTAAGTTGTGAAAACAAGTGATTTATCAGTGTTGTTATTTTCAATGTACTTTGTGAAATTATGCCTTTTCCTTTGTTTTTTTCCCCTATGGTTTAACCCTTTTTGTCACTGTATTTGATTTTGAAACCCTGGGTATTGTATATACATTTATCTAAATTAGGGAAGGGAATGGGAACATCAACATGGTGAGACAAAGGGTAAAAGAAAATCCAATACAACACCAATACTTACATGACAATATGCTGTAAACCAACTGTACAACTCAGGACAGGGGGATTGGGGCAGAGGAACGGGGGGAGGGAAATGAGGGAGGAGTAACAAGTTTGACAAGAAATGTACTCATTGCCTTACATATGTAACTGTAACCCCTCTGTATATCACCTTGAAAATAAAAAATGAAATAAAAATTGAAAAAGATGAAGTCTCTACTTGAGTAACAGATCCTATCCTACTTTATCTGCAAAAATCACTTAGTATTTAAAAATATTACTAAAAATCTTGATTTCCTGTTCAATGTATTTTTGAAAAACAAGACTGTGGTTCAGTCTTATTATTGTCAATGATAGTATAAGCAGGACAGAATTATGCATACCACAATCAGCAGGGCAGTATTTTTTATACTGAAGCATGCTAGATTTGGAGGACAAAAATAGTCATCAACAGTAGGATGATAATGTCTTTCAAAGGACTAACAGTAGTGAGAGAAATCATTTGTATATACAAAGAAGAATATTCAAACCAATAAAATGAATATCTTGAACAGCATGAAATAATTATACTTGGGACATTGTGTGGGTGATATTTAACTTCATGATATATTACTATTACTGAAAAGTGATAAGAATGGCAACCCCTCTTAAAAATATATTTACTATCAATAATGTCCTTTATATAATGAAAAAAATAAATCATGCAGGTTTTATAAAGTAAAATATTGCATATAATGCCATATTTTTCAAACAAAATATACAATATGCTAGGCACCAGTGGCTCATACCTGTAATCCTAGCTATTAAGGGGGAAGAAAGTTGAGAGTCACAGTTCAAAGCCAGCCCAGGCAGAAAAGTCCCCATGAGATTCTTATGTCCTATTAACTACTCAAAAGCCAGAAGAGGTGTTGTGGCTCAAAATGAGAAAATGCCAGCTTTGAGTAAAAAAGCTCAGGAATAGCACCCAGGACCGCAGTTCAAACCCCATGACCAACAAAAACAAAAACAAAAACCAAACAAGCAAAAACCAACAATATATTGAATGTATCATCTACCTTTTCATTGTTAAAAGTTCAGATGTATGCCACACACAAATTCTTTGTTGTTGTTCTGGATCTTAAACTCAGGACCCAGGGTGCTGTCTTTGAGCTTTTTTGCTTAAGGCAAGAACTCTTCATATGAGCCACAGGCCCACTTCTTGCATTTTTTGATGCTTAATTGGAGGTAAGCATCTCATGGGCTTCAAGAGCTGGCTTTGAACTGCAGTCCTCAGAATCAGCTTCTTGAATAGCTAGGATTAAAGATATGAACCACTGGTGCCTAGCACACATGACACTGTTTTTAATATCATCACTAATGCCATGAATATCACATCTCTTCACACTTAACAAGCACTTTTTCTCCCTCAATGACATTTGACAATTTTGAAGGAATTGTCTCCTTCTAATATACAAAGTTACTCTGCTATTGATTTTTTTCTGTTTACTGTATGAGTTTCCCAAGGGTAAGGAATTATTTCTGATATATTCCGTGTTCCTGACTTGTTTCATTATATAGAGTGTTGGTTAGCTAGTAGAAGTTCAATAAATATTTTTACTAATGAATTTGATTTTGAGTTATAATAATGAGTTCAAATTTTTCTCTCTCAAAAAAAAAACCTGAAGAAAATTCTCCATTGCATATGGAGAGTGACAAATGCCCTAAGATGTCAACAGCCCAGCTGTAAATATGTGTGAAAGTCTTCAATGTAAATAATCCTTTTCCTATATGCCATAGATGCTTCCTATTTATAATATCTATGATAGAATATCATGCTTTACTTTGAAATATTTACATTACTATTGACTCTCCTTTTCCAAATTTGGATAAAATTCGCTTTTGTTTAGTTGCTTTTTGTTTTCATTTTGTTTTTTGCTATATATCTGCTAAACCATCTGCTGCTGAATTAAATACATTGAATTTTTTGACATTTCAGTTATTATAAAGAGAAATTCCTAATTACATCAAAGACAAAAATTAGCCTGGACAACAGACAGAATTGATTCCAAATCATGAGAATTAATGAGGATGAGCACCACCAAGGTTTACACTAAAGAGAAATGAAGAACAGATTAACAGAAATGTGTTCCAAACTCTCAGTCCAGTTTAGGCACTAACATGTCTTCTTGCACCATTATGAATAAGTATATGACCTTTCACATCTCTTTCTGCTTCATCACATTTACTTTCCAGGATCATCAAAGGTAACATGAAAATGCCTAAAGTGCAATGTGTTAGTACTAAAAGATTCTGGGTCTACTTATCAAGATGACAAGCAGATGATACACAATAAAACAGTGTCACCAATATAGAAGCAGATATAGGCCTATTAGTTTTTTGAGGAATTCAGAATCTTCTCACTATAATGTCGATATGCATCTGGCCTCCCTCACCTTCATTTTCCTTACTTTGCCACATTAAGATTGATTTGTTACATACCTGCTACCTTGTAAAACACAACCATAATTAAGTCATGGCACAAAGGTCATATAAGGAGACAGGAAGTGACAATAGTTGGTATTACAAGTGCTTGTGGTTAAAGGATCTTGAAAATAGGGGAAGGTAGCCAGAGAGCACTCCCTGATGAAATGAGTTAACAGGAAACAAGGGCCAACCTGGTATGCTGGTATACTGTAAATGCTCATAAATTCCTACCTATTTTAATCATTATGTTAAAGAAAACATAGGAATAGAATGTGTTATGACTGAGAGAAACCCAGGGTAACTTATCTTCAGTGAATGTGATTATGTCTTAATATTATTTTTACTGTGAAGATAAAAAATTGTAGATTGAGCCAGACCCAAAGAAACATAGACTCTATGGTCTCCCTCATAGGAAATAATTAGCACAGGTTAAGGCTAGTCACATAAGAGGATCAATCACAAGAGCCTAATAGCTATGCCCCTATGAATGCATGAGATAATGCGAAGTGAAATGAACTCCATGTTGTGGAAACGAGTGTTATTTCACTGTTGTAATTACTTTCAACATGCCATGTGAAACCGTAGCTTCTATAGTTGATGATCCTCTTATATCCCCTTCCTGTGATTGTACCTGCACTATCATTGTATCTTATCTAAGTACATTGGAAACTGTATATACTGGTATTAGAACTAGGAAAGTGAAAGGGAATACCAAAATCAAGAGACACGGGATAAAAAGACAAAGGACTACAAAAGCAATACTTGCAAAACTGTTTGGTGTAAACCAACTGAACAACTAATGGGGGGATAGGGAAAGGTGAAGGGGGGAGGGGGAAATGAGTGAGGAGGTAACAAACAGTACAAGAAATGTATCCAATGCCTAACGTATAAAACTATAACCCATTTGTATGTCACTTTGACAATAAATAAGACACAAAACAGAAACTATGCCTTAAAAGCACAGATCAAATGTTTCAAAAAATTATAAATTGAATTTTAGTGTGCATGGTAGAAAAAAGGTTGAGTAAGGATTAAAACTAACCTCCCTTTTATATAATTCATCTAAAACAAATGACAACAGAAAATAGAAATTAAAACTTGAATTTGAGTAAAGTAATTTTACTAAAAATATTTTATGTCATAGAAATAGTTGAAAAGAATAAATGCAAAAGAATCACGTCAAATCTAAATGCTTGGAAGACAGAAATTATTTCTCACTTTTTAGTCTTTTTAATGGTTAGGAGAGATTAGATAAAAAAATAATGAGTTGAGTTTAGGTTAAAGGTCAGTTATACTAAATGTTTTACGTTGAATTGACATGAATATTGAAATAATCAATTGAAGACTGTGTTCTGTACATATAGAAATAGATATAGATATATATCAGGCTATGTTTGTCTTTATGTCAATCTGATGGTCTGATTATTTTTTTTTCAAATTTTTATTATCAAAATGATGTACAGAGAGGATACAGTTTCATACATTGTACTTGTACTGTTTGTTACCTCGTCCCTCATACCCGCCTCCCCCCATCCCCTATCCCTTTCACCCCATGAGGTGTTCCATTCACATAGACCAAACAGTTTTGCAAGTATGCTTTTGTAGTTGTTTTTCTTTTTTACCCTGAGTCTCTCAATTTTGGTACTCCCTTTCAATTTCCTAGTCCTAATACCAGTATACATGGTTTCCAATATACTCAGATAATGTTACAGAGATAGTGTAGGTACAACCACAGGAAGGTGATACAAGAACACCATCTATAATAGATGCTAGAGATACACATGGTATGTTGAAAGTAATTACAACTGTGATATAACAATCATTTCCATAACATGGAGTTCATTTCACTTAGCATCATCTTATGTGTTCATAAGGGTATAGCTATTGGGCCTTGTGATGCTCTGCTATGACTTGCCTAAACCTGTACTAATTATTCCCAATAAGGGAGACCATAGAGTCCATGTTTCTTTGGGTCTGGCTCACTTCACTTAGTATAACTTTTTCCAAGTTCTTCCATTTCCTTACAAATGGGGCAATGTCATTCTTTCTGATAGAGGCATAAAATTCCACTGTGTATTTGTACCACATTTTCCTGATCCATTCGTCTACTGAGGGGCGTCTGGGTTGGTTCCAAATTCTAGCTATGACAAATTGCGCTGCGATGAACATTGTTGTGCTGGTGGATTTACTATGAATTTGTTTGTGGTCTTTTGGATAGATACCCAAAAGTGGGGTGCTGGGTCATAGGGGAGTTCTATATTTAGCGTTCTGAGGAATCTCCATACTGCTTGCCAGTGTGGCTGAACCAGTTTACATTCCCACCAACAATGAAGTAGGGTTCCCTTTTGGCCACATCCCCTCCAACAATTGTTAATGTTAGTTTTCTTGATATATGACATTCTTACTGGGGTAAGATGGAATCTCAATGTTGTTTTGATTTGCATTTCTTTTATGGCCAGTGATGTAGAGCACTTTTTCAAATGTCTTTTGGCCATTCTCATTTCCTCATCAGAGAAGTCTCTTTGTAAGTCTTTAGCCCACTTGATGAGGGGACTATTGTTTGCGGTTTGGTTTGAAGGAAGGTAATATTTTTATTTCTGCATATATTTTAGATATGAGGGCTTTGTCCATTGAATGGCCGGTAAAGATCTCCCAGTCTGTTGGCTTTCTGTTTATCTTGCGAGCTATGTCCTTTGCCATGCAGAAGCTCTGCAGTTTGATGCAGTCCAATTTGTCCAACCTTTCTTTGATTTGTGTCCTTTTTGGGTCTTTGTTAAGGAAGTTCCGTCCTGCGCCAAGGAGCACAAGTGTTTCTCCTACTCCTTCCTTTAGTGTTTTCAGGGTGTCTGTTTTGATTTCGAGGTTTTAATCCATGTGGAATTGATTTTGGTGCAAGGTGATATATAAGGATCTAGTTTTAGTTTGTTGCATGTGTTGAGCCAGTTTTGCCAGCACCATTTGTTAAAGAGGCTATCTTTTTCCAAGCTATTGTTTTAGCTCCTTTTTCAAAGATTAAGTAGGCATAGTTCTGTGGGTTCATTTCTGGGTCTTCAATTCTGTTCCATTGGTCTTCAGGTCTGTTCTGGTGCCAATACCAGGCTGTTTTTATTACTATAGCTTTATAATACAGCTTGAAGTTGGGTATTGAAATTCCTCCAGCACTGTTCATTCTGCTTAGTATTGTTTTTGCTATTCCAGGTTTTTTATTGTTCCATATGAATTTCTGGATTGCTTCCTCTATTTCATTAAAGAATGGTGTTGGGATATTAATGGGTATTGCTTTGAATTTGTACATAGCCTTGGGCAATATTGCCATTTTGATTATATTAATCCTCCCAATCCAGGAGCATGGGAGGTTTTTCCATTTCCTTAGTTCTGACTTAATTTCATTTTTCAAGCTTTTAAAGTTCTCATCAAAGAGGACTTTCATTTCTTTGGTTAAGGTTATTCCTAGGTATTTTATGTTTTTTGGGGCTATTGCAAACAGAGTTGCTTTCCTGATTTCCACCTCGGTCTTTGGGTCATTAGCATAGAGAAAGGCCTTTGATTTTGAGGGTTTATTTTATATCCTGCAACTTTGGCATAGATTTGGATCAGCTCTAGTAGCTTGGGGGTAGAGTCTATGGGATACTTTAGGTATAGGATCATGTCATCTGCGAAGAGAGAAAGTTTAACTTCATCTTTTCCTATTTGGATCCTCTTTATATTTTCTTCTTGCCTAATTGCTCTGGCTAGGATTTCTAGTACTATGTTGAAAAGCACGGGAGAGAGTGGACATCCCTGCCTTGTTCCTGATTTTAAAGGGAATGGCTTTAGTTTTTCACCATTTAGAGTTATAGTTGCTGTTGGTTTATCATAAACTGCCTTGATTATATTCAGGAAAGTTCCCTGGAATCCCAGTTTTTCCAGGGCTTTTAGCATAAATGGGTGCTGGATTTTGTCAAATGCTTTTTCTGCATCCAGAGATAAAACCATGTGGTTCTTTACCTTGCTCCAGTTGATGTGGTGGATTACATTAATTTACTTACGAAAGTTAAACCAACTTTGCATCACTGGGATGAATCCAATTTGATCGTGGTGTATGATTTTTTTTTTGATGACCTGTTGAAGTCGATTGGCCAGAATTTTGTTGAGAATTTTTGCGTCTATGTTCATCAGGGAAATCGGTCTATAGTCTTTTTTCCATGATGACTCCCTGCCTGGTTTGGTGATGAGGGTTATGCTGGCTTCATAGAATGTGTCTGGTAGTGAATGTGCTCTCTCAATTTCAATGAAGAGTTTGAGAAATATTGGTGTGAGTTCTGTTTTGAAGGCCTTGTAGAATTCTTCAGTGAATCCGTCTGGACCTGGGCTTTTCTTTAATGGGAGATCATTTATTGCGGTTTCTATTTCAATAGTGGATATGGGTCTGTTTAGAAGATTTAAATCTTCATGGTTGAGTTTGGGGATATGAATTTTTTTCCAGAAAATATCCATTTCTTCCAAGTTCTCGAATTTGTTGGCATAAAGGTTTGCAAAATAGTCCCTTATTATCTTCTGAATTTTGATTATTTCTGTGGTGATATGAGCTTTTTCATCTCTTATCTTATTTATTTGAGTGAGCTGCCTTCATTTTTTGGTCAGGTTTGCCAGGGGTCTGTCTATCTTGTTGATTTTTTCAAAGAACCAACTCTTTGTTTTGTTGATTCTTTCAACAGTTTTTTTCTTCTCTAATTGATTTAATTCTGATTTGATTTTAATTATTGGCTTCCATCTATTGACTTGGGGTTTGGCTTGTTGTTCTCTTTTGAGGAGATTAAGGTGCTTCCTTAAATTATTGAGTTGCTGTTTCTCCAGTTTGTTGATGTATGCACTCAGAGATATAAATTTTCCTCTGAATACTGCCTTTGCTGTGTCCCAAAGGAGCCGGTACTTTGTGTCCCCATCTTGGTGGAATTCCATAAACGTTTGAATTGCTGTTTTAATTTCTTCAATGACCCACTTATGGTTCAGCAATGTGTTATTTAGTCTCCATGAATTGTGGGATTTTCTGTGGTGTCTGTTTGAGTTGAGCTCTAATTTTATTCCATTGTGGTCTGAGAGAATGCAGGGAATGGTTTTGATACTTCTGAATTTGTACAGATTTTCTTTGTGTCCTAAGATGTGATCTATTTTAGAGAATGTTCCATGTGCTGCGGAGAAGAATGTGTATTCTGTTGTTGCTGGGTGGAATAGTCTGTAGATGCTGGTTAAGTCTAGTTGGTCTTTGCAATTATTTAATTCTGTGGTTTCTTCTTTGTTCAGTTTTTGGCGTGTTGATCTGTCAAGAGGTGATAGTGGAGTGTTGAAGTCCCCAACTATCAATGTGTTTAGGTCTATGAGTGTTTTTAGAGTCGTAGTGTTTGTTTGATGAAGTTGGGTACTCATGCATTTGGTGTGTAGATATTTAGAATGGTTATATCCTCCTGTAGGAGAGATGCCTTTACTAGTATGTAGTAACCTTCTTTGTCTCTTCTTACCTTTTTGTAATTTGAAGTCAATTTTGTCTGATACTACGATTGCAACTCCAGCCTGCTTATGGGGCCATTTGCTTGATAGATTTGATTCCAGTCTTTCACTTTTAGAAGATGTTTACTTTTGCTGGATAGATGTGTCTCTTGGAGGCAGCAGAAAGATGGTTCTTGATTTTTGATCCAACTAATGAGCCTATGTCATTTGATTGGAGAATTAAGTCCATTAATGTTGAGAGTTAGAATTGAGAGGTGATCGTTTGTTCCTTTCATTGTCACTATCTTGTTAAAAGCTGTGTCTTCCCATTTCTTGATCTGATGTTTACTATTTAGGGTTCATTTCTCTGTATTGGGCTCTTGATTATTTTTCCTGTATAGTACATCTTTAAGGATTTATTGCAAAGCTGGTTTGATGGAGATATATAGTTTCAGTTTTTCCTTACTATGTTAGACTTTTATTTGACCTTCGGCTATGAATGAGAGTTTGGTTGGTTACAGAATCCTTGCTTGGTATTTATTTTGATTTAGTGTTTGGTATACCTCATTCCAGGCCCTCCTTGCTTTCATGGTCTCTGCTGAGAAGTCTGGGATAATTCTGATTGCTTTTTCTTTATATGTGATTGTTTTCTTCTCCCTAACAGCTTTGAGTATTTTTTCCTTGGACTTTACTGATCCTGTCTTGATCACTATGTGTCAGTGGGATGTCCTATTCTGGTTTGGTCGGTTGGGGTTCTAAATGCTTCTTGTATCTGTATAGGCCTTTCCTTCTGGATATTTGGGAAGTTCTCTGCTAATATTCCGTTAAATAGGTTGCCTATCCCATTAACTTTTTTCTCCAAGTTTTCCTCAATACCTATTATTCTTAAATTGGGCTTCCTGATTGTGTCTTGAATCTCCTGTAGTGATCTGTTTTGTTGATTGGACTGGACTTGTATTGATTTTTTATCTTTCTTCATAGATTCTAGGGAATCTTCAGCTCCTGATATTCGAACCTCTGCTTCAGTTAGTCTGGACTGTAGGCTAGCTACTTGATTTCGAATCTCTTTTCCTTCTGACTGGTCTTTCCTGATAATTTCCATGTCATCTCTTAGGTACTGTATGGACTTCTTTACTTCATTAACTTCATTAATTTGGTTTTGAGTCTTGTCTCTCAAATCTTTAAGCTGAGTAGCTATCTTTTCATTTGACTCTTGAAGTTCATTTATCTTTCTATTTGTGGATGCCATGAAATTCTCCATTAATTTTTGCTTTGCCTCCTCATGGTCTAGAATAATTGACTTAAGAGACTCAAACTTTTCTTTTATCATGTTTATCTGTAGACTTTGTAGAGCATTTTGAGGGTTCTCATCTATGTCTTTGATTGCTTGCTCTGCTTCCTGCTTGTTTTGAGTGGGGGATAAGACTTCATTGTTTGCCATCTTTTGTATTCCTTCTGCCCATTTGGGTTAATTATGCCAGTCTACCAGCACCTGTGAGCATCATTTAAGACCGAAAGCAGCCCTTACCAAGTACTGTTGTGTAAATGTTAGAAATTCACAATTAAATACACATACCTTTTATAACTGTGTATAAAATTAGATTTGGTGTTCCTGAAGAATACAATTTCAATATAACAACCAATCATGAGCCCTGTATTCAGTAGTTTCTTATTTACTGTTACAACTCTATGAGCAATTCTTGTTCTTATATTAAGTTCCTTTTGGACTGGCTTTCTCTATGAACCCCTTTGTTTCACTCGAATTAAGTGGGGAAACCCTCTATCCAATAATTAGTGGTCAATGGGATCTGGAGGACCTAGTAATAAGTCAGGAGGGTAAGTTAGAGGTAATAAAGAAACTAGAGTAAAATGTATGTGGGGGGTGATGATTTTGGTTTAGTTTCAGTGATGTGGAAATGTGGAGGGGAGTAGAATCGGTAGAAACAACAAGGTTAAAATGATAGATAGTGGAGAGTTAGCCATAAAGAGTGGAGATGTTATTCATAGGAAAGTAATTTTTAAAGAAAGAGAATACATAGAGAGAACTAAAGATAGAATACTGGAACACAGATGCACATAACCTAAAAGAGTTATTTTAAAAAGAGTAATAAAAAGGAAATACAAAAAAAGAACAGAGAAAGAAAAAAGAAAAAAAAATGTTCAACTACAACAACGACCACAAACAAACAAACAAAAAAAAAAGAACAAAAAAAAAAAAGTAATAGAACCAACAGGAGAAAATGGGAAACAAAAACAAACCAATTATGTTTCAGAAATGAAAATATGAGGAAAAAAAAATGAAAGCTTAGAAAACTTTAGAGACAAAACAAAACAAAACAAAAAGTCTTCCTTGTTTGGATAGGCTTTCTATGGTCTCTGGTTTCCTTGTGATGATCTGCAGTCTATTCTGCCACTTGGCTGATTTGACATGCCTTCAGTTTGCAGGGGTGGGTCTATTCTGACTTTCCTTCCCTGTGGTTCCCACAGCTTGCAGATAGGCCTTGGGCTTCCTCTGTAGGTGGGGACACTAGCAGTCTTGGGAGCTGTGGCACCTCCCGTCTGCTGTGGGGCCGCTGTCTTTAAAGCTTGGCTTTGAATAGGCTGTGGAATCAGTAGGGCAGGACCATTCTGGCCTGTTTTACCAGTCTGAGTCAATTGCCTTGGGGCAGTTCCACCCTCCTGGGCTGTGTGGCCTTCTGGGCAGAGCTGGGTATGGAATTCAGCTCTGTTTCGGGCTGGGAAATGGGCTTCTAAATGGAACCGTTTATCTATCTCGGGAGGTTTGTTCTCCCATTTGGCAGTTCCGTGCCACCAATAGCAGCTTGCTGCTTTCGTTTTTTACTTTAGAAATTCCGGCAGGCAGGGCGCACACCTCTAGCTGGGCCAAAGCCCAGGACCCGCCTCCTACCTAGGCAGGGGGTGTTCTCCTGGGAGGAGCTGGCTTTCACTAATTGGTCCCTCTTGCCCTTCTCAAAGATGGCCACTTTGTCCTCGTTTTCCCCAGGTGGGCTTTAGCTCCCGTCTGGTCTGCCCTTTTGCCAGTGTCAAAGATTGCACTTCACTCTGGAGGTTGGGGAAGGAGCTGCTTGAGGGTGCGAGTGAGAATGTCTTTCATGGGAGTACTCACGCTGTCTCTGCAATTTCAGCCCATCCGTGCTCAGCCTGTGATCTGTATGTTCGCTGCCGTCTGGAGAATTTGTCCCTGGTCTCCATTGAGCTGCACGGGGTATACGGTGTGGTGCTGGCGCCCGCACTGGTGCAGTGTTGGGACTCTGCCCTGAGCTCGAATCTGTGTTTTCAGACCAGCTATATTGATTTTTCCTTCCTGGCCTGAATCCCTGTACTGTTAGAACTTATTTAAGCTGTTTATCTAGCGGTAAAAGTTTCTCTGGGGTGGGAAAACTGTGCTGTTGGAGGGAGCACAGCTAAGGCACTGTTGCTCCTCCGGCATCTTCCTCACTTCCTTCTTCTGATTGTTTTAGTCTTACACTATGTCTTCAAACACAGTTTACACACAATTCAAGTTTTGTACTTTGTTAAAACTGAAAATTATGTAATCTAGGCTGCATCTTGAGATCCTGACTTTGGGTGCAATTCAGGCCCCTCACCAGGGCTTTTGCTCAATAAAATTAGTTTTCACCCCTAAGAAAATACATAAGGTAAAGTAGATCCTTCACCTTTAAGAATCTTGTCAATTCATAAGAAACATAAAATGAGGGAGGAGGTAACAAGTTTGATAAGAAATGTACTCACTGCCTTACATATGAAACTGTAACGCCTCTGTATTTCACTTTGAGAATAAAGAAGGAAAAAAAGAAACATAAGTTAAAAGATTAAATATACAGACAATACATCCTAACAATATTGATTCTTCTAATCCATGAACATAGTATGTTTTTCCTTGTAGAGTTTCTTCAGTTTCATTAGTTTTCAAATCATATATATATATATATATATATATATATATATATATATATATATATATAGTTAATTTTATACTTACTTTACAAAATGTTTATGTTTATATATAAGTATTAAACATTGTTATTGTTGCTTCCTTTTCTGGGCCTGGGACTTGAACTCAGGGCCTGTGTGCTGTCTCTAAAAGTATTCAAACTATGGCTACCATTTGAGCCACAGAACCACTTCAGTTTTTCTGGTGGCTGATTGGACGTAAGGGTATCATAAACTTTCCTGCTCAGGATAGTTTTGAACCTTAGTCCTCAGATCTCATCCTCCTGAGTAGCTAGAATTACAGGAGTGAGTTGGCACCTGGCAAGATTTTAATTCTTATAATTTAGTCAATAGCGACAATGTAATTTATACAGACAATTCCTTTTCAGTTAAATTATTTTGTAACATTGTCAGTTGTCTTTCCTATGTAGATATCTTTGTTATTTTACTTCAAGGGCTAAGATTTCTAGTATAATATTGGATAACAATAGTGAGATTAAGCAACCCTTTTGGTCACTAATTTAAAGAAAAACATTTGAGTATATTTCTTTATATATATTTATTATCAAACTGAATTACAGAGAGGTTACAGTTTCATATATTAGGCATTGGATACATTTCTTGTACTATTTGTTACCTTGTCCCTCATTCCCCCCTCCTCCCTCCCCCTTTCCCTTCCCCCACCATGATTTGTTCAGTTCATTTACATCAAACAGTTTTGCAAGTATTGCTTTTGTAGTAGTTTGTCTTTTTTTACCCCGTGTCTCTCAATTTTGGTATTCCCTTCCAATTTCCTAGTTCTAATCCCAGTATACCCAGTTTAGTATATTTCTTAATCATTGCATACAGACCTTTCATAAATTCCCTTTCTCCATCTGAGGAAAACATCTAGTGTTACTTTTCTGAAAGTTTTTACTTTCAATGAAGATTATCAAAGGCCATTTTTGACACTAAGTGAGATAATAATGTACTGATATGATAAATATGTTAATTGATCTTTAATATTAATCTGAGATAAACTTATACATTAAAATTTTAGATTTCTGTTAACAGGAAAATGGCATAATTTTAAGAGTACTAATCATTATTGATTTATAAAGAAGTTGTCATTTGGAGTAAGTTGAATCTCTTGAAAGCTTTGAGTTTGAGGGTTGAGCTCAGAGAGGCCTTTGGCCCATGACTTAATTTGTCGACATTTAAGGTAATATTCTGTGTTCTCCATCTTCTTCTCTTAATATGTGAATTTTCTCTTTTTGCTTAGTAGATCCTGTCTTATTTTCCAACTAGTATCTCCTCTCTTATAGTTGACTTTTTTCTGTAGATTGCTCATGAATCTGAATGGAAAAACAAAAGCTCAGCCTGAATGATCCAAAAACTTCAAGCAGGAAAAAAGACAAATAGACTTAAGAATGAGGAAAGGTTGTTTATACAATATTCTATGCTAATTCCAAACATAAATAAAACCCAAGAAGAATTTTCTGGTGACGATCTAAAAGACAAAATACCATGTAAGCACAAAGAATCGATTTTTTAAGCTACTATTGGTATTTTTTTCACCCACTACAAAAGTAGGCAATTTTTTTTCCATTCTCAGTAATTTTTATTTGATTGTGCTTAAAATTACTGGTATGAATATACATGAACTTCTTTAGCACATTAACAAATGCGACATATCATTTTCCAGAAGGATAACAGAACAAATACATAACTATAGGAATTTTTTTTTTTTTTTTTGGCCAGTCCTGGGGCTTGGACTCAGGGCCTGAGCACTGTCCCTGGCTTCTTTTTTGCTCAAGGCTAGCACTCTGCCACATGAGCCACAGTGCCACTTCTGGCCATTTTCTGTATATGTGGTGCTGGGGAATCGAACCCAGGGCCTCATGTATATGAGGCAGGCACTCTTGCCACTAGGCTATATCCCCAGCCCCAATATAGGAATTTTTTAATTGATACCAATTCTGAGAATTTCAGCTGGCATTTATTGAGTCCTTAAATTTGGCAAAAAATTTGGGCAAATTATTTTTTGTGACAGAATCTTGAAATAGATATAAAATTATTTTATTTTATTTCTCAACACTGTCAGTTTTTGTGTCAATGGGAAAATAAACATCATTTTAATACTTCGTTTAATTTTGTCTAAAGTGGAAAGAATGCAAGTCTTAATGAACCTGACTAGAAATAGACATAAAAACACCCTAAAACTCTTTAAAACAAAAATGTCTCAGATGATATGCTGTTATTAGCTTTATACGCCACTTTTATAATCATGATATGATTCATTCAATGGTACTTTCTTATTATTTTAACATACTTTTCATAACTCACATATGTGTGTGTTAATACATCTGCATATACATATGCATACTTGTGCAGGAATGCATGTTTGTGTAATTTCTTAACATATACTTCCAAGTGTATCAAGAGTGGAAATAACACCTTTACCTAAAAGTTTTGAGTCATAAACATTCATATGCATTGTTTTGTCAATAATTTTACCATAATTCAAAAATAGACAGACAGATCCAATGTTAAGGTGATACACACATAATTTCTTTCATTATGTGTTTACCAGTTTCCTCTTGATCCAGTCTTCAAAACACACATTTAAAAGCATTGCTTAAATAAATTAAACAGAATTCACAGCATTTCAAATATTTCTTGAAGACTAGCAGTAGAGTGACAGGATCTCTGTGTTGCTAAAAAAAAAAAATTACCTTAAATTCAAAGATCAACCCCCATGAGATCAATTTTATCAAAGAAGAAGTGTCTTGTCAAATGTAGCCCCAACCAACATAATCAGTAGCTTTCAAAGAGTGTTTGACATTGAGAAGGACTGAAAAACAACATAGGAGTAGCAAAAGCAGACATCGATGGCCTGTCAAATTTTTTGTAGACATGATGCTATTATCAAGTGCATCAGGATAAAATAAAATGACCTAGCTGACCACAGGCTTACAAATATCCTGGGAAGGAAAGAAAAATGGTGAATCAAAAGGTAGCTTTGTTGCATGTCCCCCCAGGCCTTTTTATTGACAAGAATGACAATGGTCCCAAGATGCACCATTATCTATGACCAGCAAGCAGACATCAAATGCTCCTGAGCTGTATCTGTCAGAATAGAAAATTCTGCTCCAAACAGAAAAGACTTGTTACATTTTGTTCAGCTAAGGTTTGTCAAAAGCCAGGGTCACTTGTTTGTGCCCTGCCCTGAAGCACAATTGTTAAGGGAAAGAAGTGAAAGATTCCTCAGTGCTTCTTCTGCAGGAACTTGGAGTCTCATTGACCAGTGTTTTAAAAGTCAAGTCATGACTCAAAAGAAGTGGAAAACAAACTTAATAGTCTGCCATTTAACTGCTTAGAAATTAGGTTCACATGCTAAAGACTTAGGGTTTTAAAAGATTCCTACATTTAGAACACTTTATTTTTTTGCTAAGTGTCATTTGTTATTTCAAACTCAAAAGAGGAAATACTACTGTTATTGAAATTGGAAGGAACAAGTTAATGTGTTCTGCCTGAGCATTTTATGCCACAGCATTTTGGAGTTTATTACAGGCTGAAATATTTACACTGCTAAGACTTTTCTCTAATTTGCTTTCCTTTGACTAAAGAGAGATTTTATATACAAATGTCCAGCCTCTGACACTTAAGTAAACTCAATAACTTGTGGAAACATCTGCTAACCACTCACAAGAAAATACAAACAGAGTATTTCTTTAATTGGTTCTTCAAAAAAAGTTAACACTAACTCTTTTTCACCTTTAAGAAACTTCAGGGTGAAAATGACGTCATTCCAAGGGCAGTGCTTATGTAATAAAGTCGTATATTCCACTGTACATCTTCTAGGTTATTGCTTCCTTGCTTGCTTCTTGGCATTCCTTCCCTTCTTTGATATTCCCTCCCCTTTATCATTCCATTTAAATTGTATATTAATATTTTCCTAGATCTAGAACAAAGCTCAATTTAATTGTATGTACTATTGATGATTTTTAAAATTTATTTATTTATTTATTTTCAAAGTGATATACAGAGGGGTTACAGTTTCATACTGTTACCTGCTCCCTCATTTTCTCCCACCGTCTCTCCACTCTCAACCCCGCCTTGAGTTGTACAGTCGGATTACAGCATATAATTTTGTAAGTATTGCTGTTGCACTGGTTTGTCTTTTTATCCTTTGTCTCTCAATTTTGATTTTCCCCTTCCATTCCCTAGTACCAATACACATATATAAAATATCCTTGGTACCAGAATCAGTTGCAGTCACATCAGGGGTAAAACCATGGGAAAGAAAAAGAAAAGAAGGCATAATTTCACATGATATGTTGAAAATAACAACACATGTTAAACATTTTAACTTTTCTATACTTTGGTAATTTAATTTTTTTCTACATGAATAGCTGTTGTTTTGGGTGTTATCCATATATTTCCCCAAAGACTCATTTTTCATCATTAAAAATGTGGGAAATAAATAAGTTTAATGGCTTTAATTTCTAGGTATCTAGAAATGAATGTTAGGTAGAATAGTTTGGCAGTTGAAATTTAATTTCTACTTAGTAACTTTCCTCTGCACACAGGATATTGTATGTGACTGAAGGAATAATCTCCAGTGTTATCACAGTTTTTTCACATTTTCTTTCTTTTAGTTAGTTGAAGAGGTTGAAATTGGTATTTCCAATCAAATAATATAAAAAAACCCAGTAGATTAGAATGCCTATTCTATATGCCTGAACAACTGTAGTTAGTAACTCAAATTGTAGAATACAATTAATTTTTCATAAGTTGAAATTCCATATTCATCACTATACTATAAACTATAAAGGAGAGAAGAAGTATATAATTTAAAGAAAACACTCATTCTCCCATCCAAGCACTAACCAAGCCCAACGCTGCTTAAAGATCAGAGGAGATCAGTTGCATTCAGGGTGATTTGTTCAGCATATTAAGTGAAGTAAGCCAGATTCAAAGAAACAGATTCCATGGGTTCCCTCATTGGTAATAATTAGTATATGTCTAAGACAGTCCTAGAAGAGGATCACAAAAGCTCAAATGCTCAATAGATAGGTACATGTAATCATATAGGATAATGCTAAGCTAAATGAAGCACAAGATATAGAAACAAGAGTGTTTTTTTGTTGCTGTTTTTTCTCTTTTGTTTTTCTCTCCTATGGTTTATCCCCTGTTGTCACTGTATTTGATTTTGGTACCCTGGGTATTACATTTATGTTTATCTGAATTAGAGAAGAGAAGAGGAACATCAAAATAGTGAGACAAAGGACAAAAGGTGAAGCAATACAACAGCGAAATTCACAAGACAATATGTTGGAAATTAATTGTACAACTTGTTGAGGGAATGTGGGAAAATGAGGGAGTGTGTAACAAGTTCAATAGGAAGTGTCTTCACTACCTTCCATATGTAACTATGACTCCTCTGTACATCACCTTGACAATGAAATTAAATAAAAAAAGAACACATTCATTCTTTCCATTTTGACTATCCCTATTAATGCTACAGACACTTTAGTCAATGCACTTCAGGAAATATCATGAGCTTAGGATTTTTATGAGGAACTAATATTATAGTGATAGTAACATGAGATCCTATAAGTTCTTGTCCAATTAACTTTACAAACCCTTCATGAAAATGGGCAGTGACACATTTTGCTTGACAATACTTTTTTCTATTAATTTGTTTTCAACTCGTCTATGTGGCTTAGCAACTTTTCAAGTATCCTGCAAAAAATCCCATCATGTGGAAATGTTTCTGTGTTGAGATAACAATTCTTCATGATTTTTTTTCACTTCCAAGGGCTTTAAATTTTTTGTAGATACTTCATTTCTCTTTTCTTTTCTTTTTTTGTTTTTTCATGTGGAGCAAAAGAGTTTATTGCCAGCAGGGGAGGCCAGAACAAGTTCTCACAGAGGAAAGGAAAATGGATGATACTTAATTTTTCAACCTTAATTATACAAAATGTATCATATATTTAGAGTATTCAGCATTTGTATTCAGTTCTGAGACCCATCATTTATTAGCAATATTTAGGTAAACAATATGAGGTCAAAATGCTTAACTCTTCCTTTAGTAAAGTGGAGCCATTTTCCTAATCTAAATCAAAATATTGTAAATTAATTAAAAGTGCCATTTAAAACATATAAACCTACAATTTCAAAAAGTCTAAAAGGGTTGACACTGATCAAGATGTCTTGTTCCCATGAATTTAGGCACCTTTCTACATATTTAAAGATAAACAAATTAAACACATGCAATGTTTGGTGGTACCATGAATTTAGGAAACACAATATTTAAGACAAAGATTCCATGATTAAAATAAACCATATAATATGATCATTTGTATTTATCACCTAACAATGAAGATGTATTAAATGTGTCAATCTGATGACCAATTTGATGGAATAAGGTAATTACTTTTCCAACAGGTTCAAATAATGGATCAGTTCACAGGAGCAAAGAAATGCTCACAGGATCAGTTCACAGGATCAGAAATTATATTTTAGGGTAATCTAGAATAATTTACTCATTAGTTTTCACTGGAGACTTCCAATTGTCAGGAAAATTGTGTTTCACTCCTGCTAAAGTACAATTGTTCTGAAATGTTTACTGAAATTCTAGTCATTGTCTAAGAGTCTCTCTGAGGATTTCTGTGAGTTTTGTCTGACACATTCTCTGGATTTCTATTCAATTTTATTCAGACATGATAAAATGACTAAATATTGAAGCTTTTCTATACTTTACAAATGATCTTCCCAATCTTCTTCCTATTTCTTGATTACCAGAGTCTTTTTTTTTTAAATCACATTCTATTCATCTGTGTAAGTGACAAACTTTAGTGAAATTCTGAGGAGAGTAAGGACAGTGTTCATATTAGAATAAGAATGAACACCAGATATTGTTTTTGCATGTGTATTTAGTGCACATTTTCTAAGATAAAAATATGAGTATATTACTCTTCCATAGATAAAATGAATTTCTAAATCAGAAAAAATAAGAGATACAAACATGTATATTATGTGGAGATTCTAATTGAGATTTATTTCCTGTTGTTCATGGATCTATTTATAGGCTTGGGTGCATTGTCCTTCCACTTACTTTAAAGTAAGCCAATTTTGTATGCATTTTCTTCCTTTCTTTAGCTTTTTTTTAAAAAACATTATTTATTTTATTTATGTGGTCCTAAAGATTTGAACCCAGGTTCTTGTGCATGCTAGGCAAGCACTCTACCACTAAGCCGCATTCCCCATCCTGTACATGCATTATTTAAACAGAAAGTAGGCATATCCTTGACAAAAAAGTACTTCAATCCATGGCTTTCAGTTATGGCTAGAAGAGAAAATGACTGAGTAACTTCTATTGTAGACCTAAAATGAAAGCAAGTGAACATAAACTCTATCTAGTAGGAAAATACGTGACAATTTTCAAATTAATTTTATTTAAAGAAAAGCAATATTTTAACCAAACAATGAAAAGATTACAGTATTTACAACATACAACAACTAAGGCATTTGCAAGTATCTGAAAATGGGTAATTGCAGCATCAGAAGGGAGAATAAAAACATTAAGGAAGACAGAGAGTTTGGAAGGATGGCACAGGCTGATGTGATTTGCAATTTCCAAAAGAGACAGAAATTCTGGAAAATTGGCAGAAACTGAAGGATAGCATTTATAGTAAATAAATATAGACTGAGTTGAACTTAGCAGAAGCAGAATTTCATACATGGTTGGTAGCTCTCCATGACGGGCAGCTTCAAGAATGACCACAAATTAAGAAAAAGGCAAAGTTGTCAGAGAATGTCATTCACTGAGATGTCCATTTTCTTAGTCTAGGTATTAGATAAGCTTATAGAAATTTAAACTCTATAAGGGAAAAATAGAGAAAGGATAGAAGAAAGTCGAAGCTGGCACACATTTTATATATGTATGTATATATTTATATGTGTGTGTTCATGTATTCTATTTCTTTTCATTTCAGAAATTTGCTTATTTGATGTTAAGTAGTAAACTCCTGTTTAAATAAATAACTAGTGGATACATACAAAAACCAGATATTATGTTTATTTGTGGGTTGAACCTGAGTATCATTTAGTTTCTTTATTCAATGTACTCACAATTTCATTCATTAGGCCCTAGAACATGTGAGTAGAATGTAGTACTTGAAAATGGCTAATTAGTTGTTGTTGTTCATAATGTGCTATGTGAAGTTATTTCTTTTCTCTTTCATTGGTCCTCCTGTTGTCACTATATTTGATTTTGGTACCCTGGTTATTATACATGTTTATCTGAATTAGGGAAAGGAAGGGGAATAACAAAATGGTGAGGCAAATGACAAAGCACAAACAATACAACATTGATATTCACAAGACAATATCTTGGAAATAAACTTTACAACTGGGTGGGGGGTTGGAAGAAGGGAAAGTGGGAAAAACAGGGAGGGGTAACAATGTTCAACAAGAAAGGTACTCTTCACCTTATGTGTGTAACTGTAGCCTGTCTGTACATCACTTTGACAACAAAAGAAAATGTAATGACGAAGACAGCAATAGTATGAAAATTTCCAGTCTTATCTAGGAAGATTACAAATGCTTCAAGAAATTTGAATGATATTTCAAAGGTTTCAGAAAAAATGATAAAAACCTCCATTCTAAACTTAATCCAAAATGTTATATAGTAACCCTGGATTTTAAAATAACTGAATATTTTAGCCCAATGAATAAAATAATGTTTGTATTATATGTATATGTTTTACTCAGTGTATGCACTATATGGAATATACAACTCAATTGGCTACATGTACTTTTAAATTTTTTATTTTATCTTAATTTTATTCAACAATGCAAATTATGAGTATAATGAACATTGATCAATGTCACCTCTGTAATCATTTATATCATCCTTTCTAACCCTACCATTCCCTCAATTTGCCTAACTTTGTGGAATATGTATTGAATTTTGTGACTGCTTTCTCCCCTTCCTTTATTCATTTGTCTACCCTCACTTGGTCACCTACCCACTTTTGAATACTTGTTTCCTAGTGTTTATCAGTTTCTAAGTGTTTATGTGCATTTCTAAGGAGTTTCATTGTTTGAGTTAACTTCTGAATCTACCATATACTACTGTGTAGAACAGAGTTTATAGGATGTTTGTGCATCTTTGTGAATGATACCAGTAGATATTTAGCACAATATGTCAATAGTTCTTTCTATCCATCCTATATTAATATCACAAAAATCAATTAGTAGTTTGTGCCAGTTTTTTTAATACTTAATTTTACAAATGACAATGTTGTAATAGTGACTATTATTTCTTCAACTTGAATATTTGAGAAATAATTCCGGTCCATTCAGAAAACAAGAATTTTGCTTTTTTTGTATTTGGTTAATTTTAAATGGGTATTTGCATATCCAAAGAAATAAATTGAACAAAGGAAGATGATATATTTGAGGGAAGGGTCCAATGGTATAACTCTTTGAACAATTAATAAATTATTAGAAAAATGAATAGCATAAAGGGAAAATATTTTTGATGGGTTAGCAAGAAGGGACTATCTGAATGGAGGGATAAAGAGTGAGTAATGGTTATTTTATACTCAATGTACATTATGAAAAACCTGCACTAAATAACTTGAGAATAGGAAAGGAGTGAGGAAAGGTATGGAAAATGATGGGGTGATGTTTTTCAAGAGGTATTATATGTATTACTTGGCTTCTGAAATTAAAACTCTCTGTACAATTACTTAACAAAAATAAATAAATATATTTTTTAATGTAGACAGACGACACATCATTTGTCAAGTTTGTACCTTGAGCATGTTCATTATTAGGTCCACACTGCCTTGCTTTTATAATTCCTGAATTAAGTAAAAATCCATTTGGGGGTTTCATTTTGCTTCATTTATTTTACCATGCTTTTATACAAAAATGTTTGAACTCAAAGACATGTGTCTGAATTTATACCACTTGAATCAGGTCTTTCTTTTCTTTTGCCAGTCCTGGGGCCAACTTGAACTCAGGGCCTGAGCACTGTCTCTAGCTTCTTTTTGCTCAAGGCTAGCACTGTACCACTTGACCACAGCGCTACTTCTGGCTTATTCTATACATGTAGAGCTGAGGAATAAAAGCCAGGGCTTCATGTATGAGGCAAGCACTCTACCATTAAGGTATATTCCTAGACTTATGAATCAGTTCTTTTTGCATTAGTTGTTTTTTCACATTTATGCCCTGGACTGTAGTCCTCCTATTTGCATTTCTACAGAGCTGGGGTTATAAGTACATCTCACCATGTCCAGTTTTCCATATGAATTTCTGGATTGCTTCCTCTATTTCATTAAAGAATGGTGTTGGGATATTAATGGGTATTGCTTTGAATTTGTACATAGCCTTGGGCAATATTGCCATTTTGATTATATTAATCCTCCCAATCCAGGAGCATGGGAGGTTTTTCCATTTCCTTAGTTCTGACTTAATTTCGTTTTTCAAGGTTTTAAAGTTCTCATCGAAGAGGTCTTTCACTTCTTTGGTTAATGTTATTCCTAGGTATTTTATGTTTTTGGGGCTATTGCAAAAGGAGTTGCTTTCCTGATTTCCACCTCGGTCTTCGGGTCATTAGCATAAAGAAAGGCCATTGATTTTTGAGGATTTATTTTATATCCTGCAACTTTGCCAAAGTTTTGGATCAGCTCTAGTAGCTTGGGGGTAGAGTCTATGGGATACTTTAGGTATAGGATCATGTCATCTGCGAAGAGAGAAAGTTTAACTTCATCTTTTCCTATTTGGATCCCCTTTATACTTTCTTCTTGCCTAATTGCTCTGGCTAAGAATTCCAGTACTATGTTGCGGAGCAGGAGAGAGTGTGGACATCCCTGCCTTGTTCCTAATTTTAAAGGAAATGGCTTTAGATTTTCACCATTTAGAGTTATAGTTGCTGTTGGTTTGTCATAAACTGCCTTGATTATATTCAGGAAAGTTCCCTGGGATCCCAGTTTTTCCAGGGCTTTTAGCATAAATGGGTGCTGGATTTTGTCAAACGCTTTTTCCGCATCCAGAGAGGAAACCATGTGGTTCTTTACCTTGCTCCAGTTGATGTGGTGGATTACATTAATTGACTGCATATATTAAACCAACTTTGCATCCCTGGTATGAATCCAGTTTGATCGTGGTGTATGATTTTTTTCGATGACCTGTTGAAGTCGATTGGCCAGAATTTTGTTGAGAATTTTTGCGTCTATGTTCATCAGGGAAATCGGTCTATAGTCTTTTTTCCATGATGACTCCCTGCCTGGTTTGGTGATGAGGGTTATGCTGGCTTCATAGAATGTGTCTGGTAGTGAATGTGCTCTCTCAATTTCAATGAAGAGTTTGAGAAATATTGGTGTGAGTTCTGTTTTGAAGGCCTTGTAGAATTCTTCAGTGAATCCATCTGGACCTGGGCTTTTCTTTAATGGGAGATCATTTATTGCGGTTTCTATTTCAATAGTGGATATGGGTCTGTTTAGAAGATTTAAATCTTCATGGTTGAGTTTGGGGATATGAATTTTTTCTAGGAAATCATCCATTTCTTCCAAGTTCTCGAATTTGTTGGCATAAAGGTTTGCAAAATAGTCCCTTATTATCTTCTGAATTTCGGTTATTTCTGTGGTGATATGAGCTGTTTCATCTCTTATCTTATTTATTTGAGTGTGCTGCCTTCGTTTTTTGGTCAGATTTGCCAGGGGTCTGTCTATCTTGTTGATTTTCTCAAAGAACCAACTATTTGTTTTGTTGATTCTTTTGACAGTTTTTCATCTCTAATTGATTTAATTCTGATTTGATTTTAATTATTTTCTTCCATCTATTGACTTGGGGTTTGGCTTGTACTCTTTCGAGGCGATTAAGGTGCTTGTAAACTATTGAGTTGCTGTTTTTCCAGTTTGTTGGTGTATGCACTCAGAGATATAAATTTTCCTCTGAGTACTGCCTTTGCTGTGTCCCAAATGAACCGGTACTTTTGTGTCCCCATCTTGGTTGAATTCCATAAACATTTGAATTTTCATTTTAATTTCTTCAATGACCCACTGATGGTTCAGCAGTGTGTTATTTAGTCTCCAGGAATTGTAGGATTTTCTGTGGTGGCTGTTTGAGTTGAGCTCTACTTTTATTCCATTGTTGTCTGAGAGAATGCAGGGAATGGTTTTGATACTTCTCAATTTTTACAGATTTTCTTTGTGACCTAAGATGTGATCTATCTTAGAGAATGTTCCATGTGCTACGGAGAAGAATGTGTATTCTGTTGTTGCTGGGTGGAATAGTCTGTAGATGCTGGTTAAGTCTAGTTGGTCTTTGCAATTATTTAGTTCTGTGGTTTCTTTGTTCAGTTTTTGGCGTGTTGATCTGTCAAGAGGTGATAGTGGAGTGTTGAGGTCCCCAACTATCAATGTGTTCGGGTCTGAGTGTTTTTAGAGTCAGTAGTGTTTTTTTGATGAAGTTGGGTGCTCCTGCATTTGGTGTGTAGATATTTAGAATGGTTATATCCTCCTGTAGGAGAGATGCCTTTACTAGTATGTAGTAACCTTCTTTGTCTCTTCTTACCTTTTTTTAATTTGAAGTCAATTTTGTCTGATACTACGATTGCAACTCCAGCCTGCTTATGGGGCCATTTGCTTGATAGATTTGATTCCAGCCTTTCACTTTTAGAAGATGTTTACTTTTGCTGGATAAATGTGTCTCTTGGAGGCAGCAGGAAGATGGATCTTGATTTTTGATCCAACTTATTAGCCTATGTCGTGTGATTGGAGATTTAAGTCCATTAATGTTGACTGTTAGGATTGAGAGGTGATCATTTGTTCCTTTCATTGTCATTGTCTTGTTGAAAGCTGTGTCTTCCCATTTCTTGATATGATGTTTACTATTTAGGGTTCATTTCTCTGTCTGTATTTGGATCTTGATTATTTTCTCTGTATAGTACATCTTTAAGGATTTTTTGCAAAGCTGGTTTGGTGGAGATATATAGTTGCAGTTTTTCCTTATAGTGGAAGACTTTTATTTGCCCTTCGGCTATGAATGAGAGTTTAGCTGGGTACACTATTCTTGGTTGGTAGTTATTTTGATTTAGCGTTTGGTGTACCTCACTCCAGGCCCTCCTTGCTTTCATGGTCTCTGCTGAGAAGTTTGGGGTTATTCTGATAGATTTTCCTTTATATGTGATTGTTTTCTTCTCCCTAACAGCTTTAAGGATTCTTTCCTTGTACTCTACTGATCCTGTTTTGATTACTATGTGTCGGTGGGATGTCCTATTCTATTCTGGTTGGTTTGGGGTTCTAAATGCTTCTTGTATCTGTATAGGCCTTTCCTTCTGGATATTTGGAAAGTTCTCAGCTAATATTCTGTTAAATAGGTTGCCTATCCCATTAACTTCTTTCTCCAAGTTTTCCTCAATACCTATTGTTCTTTTTTGTTTGTTTGTTTTCTTTTTTTTAAGTTTTTATTATAAAACTGATGTACATTCTTCACAGAGTGCTAGCCTATTATTCTTAAAGTGGGCTTCCTGATCATGTCTTGAATCTCCTGTAACGATCTGTTTTGTGGATTGGACTGGATCTGTATTGGTTTTTTATCTTTCTCCATAGATTCTAGGGAATCTTCAGCTCCTGAGATTCAAACCTCTGCTTCAGTTAGTCCGGACTGTAGGCTAGCTACTTGATTTCGAATCTCTTTTCCTTCTGACTGGTCTTTCCTGATGATTTCCATTTAATTTCTTAGGTCCTGTATGGACTTCTTTACTTCATTAACTTCATTAATTTGGTTTTGAGTGTTGCCTCTTAAATCTTTAAGCTGGGTAGCTATCTTTTCATTTGACTCTTGAAGTTCATTTATCTTTCTTTTTGTGGATGCCATGATATTATCCGTTAATTTTTTGCTAGTAGTTTATGTCAGTTTTTTTTTTTTATCAATTTATCTGTAGATAAGCACCAGCCTGATTACATAACTTGGTTGTTTGAATGTGTATGCGTGTGTGTATACATTTTCAATGGTACAGCACTTGTGTAAGTCCCTAGATTTGATCCACAACATCACAAAAGTAAAATAAAATAAAGCATAAGATTCCTTTGCTGTGCTTCATTATTGCTTGTTGTAATTAAATTTGATTCCCCACTGACTTAAAGAAAACAAAGTTTAGTCCTTAGGGCAGTAGAAAAAAACAGGTCTATGTTTAAAACCAGGACTGTAGCAGTAGGTGCATAGCTTTGGATATCCAGGTTTAGCATGTGGGAAAAGAAGGTGTTGCCAGGCCCTCAGTCCAGTCCCCAGTAACTTCCCTTCCCCATGCTCCCAAATCAGGACCAGTGTGGACAATTACAAAAGTATACTGATAACCAGCTTACCTACTACAGTGGGAAGTGTATTCTTATTATTAATTTACATCTTGTATAATTAGTTTGCTGGAAAATTTTTATGTGGAGAAAAAAATCAAATTTAGTTGAAAAAATGTATTTACTTTTTATTTTTTAAATCAGGAGTTTGGAAGATCTTTGTTTCTTGAGGGTTGTTTAAAAGCTGAAAAGATCACTGGCACTCTCCTTTTCCCTCACTCATAAGCACTAGGTCGGCACTGGTGGAGGCCGAAATAATCCTATTTTGGAACTATTGTTCCTATTCCTATTTTTGAAATGGCTCCTATTTGTGGCTTAGAGCACCGAGCAGAAGCTGAGTGGAAGAAACAGGGTATAAGCGCCCATCTACCGTAACCCCAGCAGTGGCTGCAGGCATGGCACTGTGTCAAGCAAGCACAGCTTCTCAAATCAGGACTGAGGACTAAATCCACTTATCTGAAAAAAATCATTAGAAGATTCAAATACATTAATATTTAAACCGTATGTTTGAAAATGATTATGTTACTAATATGTTCTATCAATATTCACACTTTTAAAAGTTATTATTTCATCTATTGAAACCAACTACTTCTTGGATTTTAGTGAATAAAGTAACTGAAATAGTTAAGTTTACTGTTCCACCTTATCACTTAATTTTGTCTTTATGATTGACATGATGATTTAATACACAATTCATATAATTAGAAGAATGATTATTGAAAATATATGCTTAATTTTTTTAGGACATCATTAGAAATCATTGTTTTACATATCATTTTTAAGAAAATGTAATTTTAAACCTCACTGGACTTGTAAAATCAAGGAAGCAAACAAAAACATATTTTCGTGGATATTTAGGATTGAGAAACTTCTAATATGGAAAATTCACTTCCTAAATCTTAGTCTGTTTACACAGGCAAAAGACAGGTCTCAGAATTCCTGCAGGGCTACAAAGTGCTCTTGTACTCAGAATCCCCAATTAACTTTTGGAAGCATAATTTTTATATCCATCCATGTTTTGCCTGCTCATATTGTCTATGATGATGGTAATACATTTTAATATGTTTGAAAATCTTATCATAGACTTGCCATAAAAATAAAAAATAAAGTGCAAAAGATTTCATATTTGAGTAACATTTTATATGGAAATTTGAACTATAACTTCTGTTATCATTCTTGAGTATCCAGAATAACTTTTTCTCTCAACTATCCTTGGTGTCAGTCAGCTGAAAGAAAATGCCCACTAAGAAATTTTGATTTAGAAAGATAAATTGAAATGAATTGAATTTCCCTTATGTCAATCATTCTTATAATCTTACAATACTACATTTCTGAAAAACTGATGAACTTGATTGATTGCTTGATTGCTTGATGAAAGAGTAATAAAATGGCCTGTGAGCAAAAGTTAACTTGTACTAATTATTGGGTATTGTCTGCTATGTGTGCTAAATTGCTCTGCATATATTTCTATTGAATATAGAGGGGGCATGTAAAGAGATCACATAGAACAAGGAAAGGAAGCTCCTCAAGTTAGCTGCTACCAGCTACTTCAGGAAACAAGAATTTTGTTTGTATTGCTGAAAATGAGAATAAATGTGGAATAAGGGTCCATACATACCACTGATAATGTGGCTTCACACATTACTCTTTGTCAAGATGCATGAAGTCACTTAGTTTCTTATTTTTAATATTTGCAAAAATACTTGTTGACAAGCTGGTCAAAATCCAGTGACTCTAAACATTATTCTAAAGAAAGGAAACTTATTTCAGGTGCAAAGCAAAGTCATATTTTAAATATTACAAGCAAGTTTCAGGATGCTATTAATCTT
The DNA here is from genome assembly GCF_023159225.1 of Perognathus longimembris pacificus. Taxonomy (NCBI): domain Eukaryota; kingdom Metazoa; phylum Chordata; class Mammalia; order Rodentia; family Heteromyidae; genus Perognathus; species Perognathus longimembris. The sequence goes on along the minus strand of NC_063164.1, from coordinate 73,778,519 downwards.
ACAGTACAATAGACTTTAGTAGAATCACTAATGAAAATAATTATGCTGCAATTTAATCTCTCTTGTACTAAATGAAAAGTTTCCATGACACTTGAAGTCAACTAAAAAGAAATTTTAAAGATATGGAGTTATGGGACATTTCTGAGGCTTGGTATATAAGTATAACGGAAGCAGAAGGACATGAAGTTATTCAGGCAAAGTTGATCTTATCAGTAATATCTATAAGTGAGTGATCGTGGTATGGACTTTATGCTAGGTTGCACAGTTCATTTAGTTGCCAAATATTGATCAAGTGCTTTTTATATGAGAGAATATTTTGGAACTTTGTTCCATAAAAATAACTTAGATACACACACACACACACACACACACACACACACACACACACACACACAGAGAGAGAGAGAGAGAGAGAGAGAGAGAGAGAGAGAGAGAGAGAATATCCTGGGTATTATATATACATTTATTGGAACCAGGAAAGAGGAATATCAATATGGAAAGACAAAGGATAAAAGATGAACCAATGCAATGGCAATACTTACAAAACTATATACTGTAAACCAACTGTGCAACTCATGGGGGGGGAGGAGAATGGGGAGGGAGAAGGTGGGAGAAAAATGAGAGAGGAGGTAGCAAGTTCGATAAGAAATATATTCACTGCTTTATGTATGAAACTGTAACCCTCCTGTACATCACTTTCACAATAAATAAACTCAATAAAAATGACTTAGTCTGGTTTTCTTCATAATTCAGAAGTTCATGGATGCCAGCTGTTTATTTTAGTAAAATTTTTCAAGGAAGAAGGTACAGCAAAGGAGAGATTGCATGGTCAATGAGTTTACATTTGGGGAAATTTTGTTTAATTATTCTGAGTGTGCACTGAGGTTCTGTATTGAATGCAGTTAAGAAGTATAACTGAAAAGCAATTGTATGGTAAAAAAAATTGTATAGTAACAACAAATGTAAAGCAATGGGTCTTACAGTGCGACAAATGAAAAGATAACCCAAGTCACATAGGGAGTATGAGCCTAGAGGTGACAAAGAAGAGTAGAGAAGTTTCTCAAATTTTTTTTCAATGAGACAAGAAAGGTAAAACAGAAAGTCTTGGTAAGAATAAAGTCCAAAGATGACATAAGTGACAAAACAAGTTACTTATCTCTTCTTATGAATACAATGATTGTGGGTTTGCAAAAATGGCTGTCATAATGTTTCTCCTTACTGCTTTCCAGCTTGGAAGAATAGGCAAAAGGTTGATATTGACTTTGATTTTTACCAAAGTTTGTATGTTTCCAGATGAATATGATGAACAGAGAGGGAACAAAAAATTTGTGTTATCATAAAAAGCAATAGACTATGAAATCCAAATCCACATTTTTATAAAAAGAAAGTGAGGCATTGAGGGGGAGTAGAAAGAAAATATATGTCATAGATGGCAGAAAAAAAAATGTTAGCAGTAGATGGCTAGAAAGTATGTGGAAAGTACTGAGAACTGTGCTGTGGGTTGCAGTTGTTCATATTGAAGTTTTGGGTACAGTGGAGAGAGACCAGAAGAAACTCCAGTACTGGATCTTGAACTCAGTGCCTGAGTTCTGTCCCTGAGCCTCTTTTTCAAGGCTCACATTCTAACCATGTGAGCCATAGCACCATTTCTGGCTTTTTCTGAGTAGTTTCTTGGACAAAAACGTCTCATGGACTTTCCTGCTTGGGCCAGCTTCAAACCACAATCCTCACATCTCAGCCTCCTGAGTGGCTTGGATTACTGTGGTATGAGCCACTGGTACCCAACTCATGCTTCAATCTTAAACATTAAAAATATCATTAGAGACAGTCTCAATGAGGGAGAACAAAATGGTGAGACAAAGGAAAAGAGTGAATCAATGCAACAGCATAGCCAACACGACAAGATGTTGGAATTTAACTGTACAACTCTGGGGGGTGGGCAGTACTGAGGAGGAGGGAAGTAGGGAGAAAAATGAGGAAGGGGGAACAAGTATGACAAGAAATGTACTAACTAGTTTACATATGTAACTGTTATCCCTCTGTACATCACCTTGACAATAAAATTACATTTTAAAAATAAACAAAGGAACTAGAGATCAACGTCATGTACACAATACACCCAGGGAACATTGCGTTTGCTCATGGCTTTAGTTTTTACACAACATTTTAGCAAAACTAGATAAACTTGTGTAGAGGAATAGGAGAAATAAGTGTTAAGATAGAAATCTTACTCATTTCTATGCTGAAATGTGACGTTCTTGGGAGAGAAACCTGAAGACTTAGAATTTTCTCTGAATCTGCAAATAGAAGTGTGAAGGCTGGAGAAGGGCTCTTTTCTCTGCTGGTTAGATTGCATGAATGAGAGTAGATAGGAAAGGGATCCCTTGAAAGCCTGGCCAGCCTACTTACAGAACATTCACTTTTATCCATTGTACTTTACATTAGTCAGGGCCACCTCCGTGTTCCACTTGCTTGCTGAGTTAGCACTTTAACACTTCACTTACACCTCCAGTCTATTTCTTGGTATCTATTTTGAACTTTTCTGCCCAGAATGGTTTTGACATAGGATTATGCAGGTCTCAGGCTCCCAATTAGCTGGGAGTACATACATGAGCCACCAGTAACTGATTCAACTTCACACTCTTGAAATTCATAGAAATTTTGTAGAAATACCTGTCAATACCTAACTTATGTGTTCCTTCATTTTATTTTATTGATAAACACACTGCTATAATAATTTATTTATGCCAGATACTGATCAAAACACCTTGACATTTATTCCATTAATTCTAAGAAAAACGGTAAGAGGTTGAAGGGTTTTTTAATCTTAATTTTGAAATGAGGAAATAGAAACATAGAGATTTTAAGCATAGAAAAAAATGTTCAAGGTTGTACTTTAGTAATAAAATATCTCTAATTTTAATAGTTTTTTTTTTACCATAAAGAAAATATATTTAAAGACAGGAGCCAGAGACTCATGACTGTAATCCTAGTTAGTCAGAAGGCTAAGATCTGAGGATCATAGTTTAAAGCCATCCAGGACAGGAAAGTCTGTGAGAGTCTTATCTCCAATTAACCACCAGAAAATCAGAAGTAGTGCTATTGCTCAAAGTGGTACAGTGCCAGTCTTGAGTGAAAAGCTCAGAGACAGCACCCACGCCCTGAGTTCAATCCTCTCAAATGACCAAAAAAAAAAAAAAGTAGGAAAACATATTTAAACAGAAATTATACAACATGCACATGTATTGATCAATCCATGATATTCTATTATCAACAACAACTTTTATGGCTTCATAGATAATTGGCTTTATGTAAACATTTTAATGAAAAATTAATTTAAAAATTAGTTTGTAACTCTATTTGAATTGAATATTGCAAGTATTGGACATTAAATAATCATAGTACCTACAAACTGATATGATTTCCTAGTTTGGGCCAAAAAAGCAAGAAAAATATAATAATGGGTACTGAGATTCTTAAAACATTTCTCCATCTATGGCATAAAAGTGAGTAAGAATCATCGTCTATTCGAGAAAGTTCACTATTTCTTTTAGGGGCCTCATAAGTAGTAATGTGAACTGGGGAGAAAAGAAAGTTGCAAAAACTCAGAGAAGAAGTATTCTTCCCCCAAATTATTCATGAAGCTTTCCCAAAGCTGAGGGTGTCATTTTACCTGTTCAGAAAAGAAGATTCCATTGGCAAGCTGGTGGCAGGATAATGCAGAAGAAGCAACTAAAAAGTCAAGTGATGAAAAGGAATTCACTTTCTTCTGAGACCAAGTTTTGGTCACACAATGAGAACCTCACATGCAGGGTATGTGCATCAAACTGCTCACAAACATGTTTGAAGCTGCTTGTGAACGTAGCATTGTGACACAGGTAGACTGGAGAAACATTCTTGTTGTGTTCAGCTTGTGTGTGGGGACAGGGGGAGTTCAGAAATACTCCTGGGGAGTATTTCTCCTTATCCAGCCATTCCGACATCTTTAAGGTTATTCCTTTTTTCCAAAGATCTCCTCAGGCTATATGGTTGCATGTGACTTTTCTCCCTTATGGAATGCTGTTGTCACTCTGGTTTTGTCTTCTCCTTCTGCTTGAGTGTCAATTGCCAGTTTCCTAAAGAACCTTTCTCAGGTAACCTTGAACAGATCTAACCCCCATGTGTGATCTTTGATAACTCTATCACTTCTTATTCCAATCACACTTCTTTATTTTGCTAATTTAGATCAAATTCTACTTCTGGTAATAGACAATCAGCTTCCAGAAGTCAAGTACTCAGGGCAAGTATTACTCATCCTCATATATCTGGTACAGAAATATTGGTTGAATGGATGAAAGCTACTACTAAGGAAATGCATGTGGGGATTAGGCAGTATGTGAGAATTTTGAAATAAATGAATATGTGACTAAAGTTATGTTGCTTGAAGGCCTTTAAGACAGATTTATACTGAAAAGTAAATTTGAACTCTATATAATAACATGTGTGTTCAATTCTTTCCACAGTGAGTAAGGAAACAGTGGAAATGACATTTTCCCCTTCTTACAGTCTGTCTCTTGTAACCTCTTTTCACCCTATGGCTTTCTTTTATTTCCATTTGCTATTATTGTTAGTGATATTAATAATATTAAACAATGAGTTTCATTATAATATATTTGTACAATGTACTTTGGTCATATTCATCACCCCCATTACTATCTCTTATTTTCAGTATGCTATTCCCTTCTTATTCATATTTGAAGGCATGACTAATACCCATTTTCTTCATAATATCTATTAAAATATTCAATCAATATTGATTAATAGATCACTATAGTACATCCCCTAGGTATGGTTAATGTGTGTTTAATTATCTTTTCTCCCTGATTTCCCAGGTAAAGTATTCACAACAGTAATAGATCATATATAACAACCATCAGGAAGCCAAATGAATGATTGATTAACAACACATGGGCTCGTTTTTTCACTCCAAACAAATATTTTTCCTAATGGCAGAATGTCAGGAATGCAAATATGGTAATAAGTTCATTGCATAGCTCACCTATGCTGTTTCAATGTCATAAATTGAAGATCAAAGTTGCCAATTGTTTCACTGTAGTTTCTACACTGTGTTACCTAGACTTTCTTCAAATTTCTATGCAAGAATGAATATATGAAATCCCAAATCCAATTCTGTAACAGCTGGTAGCTGTATAATGAAGTCTACAAAGTCACAATAACCAGTTTGATTGAATTAACCAAAATGACAAAATTGCTGAAATGTTATGAACAATATCTACAATCTATATCTCTTTGAATCTGTGTCTTATAAATTTTAAAACAACCTAAGAGTTTAGTTTTATGTCATATTTCACCTAGTCTTTTTCCTCTTGCTCTTTCACATGTAAAACCATTTTTCTCTAGCAGGTACAAGAGGTAATGTTGAAAAATTCTTGTCTCCCTTTTCTCATTAGTCAGAAAAGATATTTTATTAAAATAATAAATTATGGGGTTTTTGAAAGGCAAATAAGACATAACAAATCAGACACAAAGCAATTTTTGTTGTTAATATTAAGCACTACTTTTATCTTTGTAACATAGATATTAAATCTGATACAAAGTCACAAATTTATAGCCAAACTTTCATTGATATTTTTGTTCTTGTTTTTTCCAGTAGAAATATTTCAATACAATGAATTCTATCCAATTTAAAATATATAAAACTGGAAAAATGGACTGTGCCAGAAGGAAAAAATTCAAAGCTATATTAAAGTAACATACAGTATGTAGTAGAGTGAAAATAAACTTGCACAGGGACAATTAAGTCTGTGTGTCTGTCTGTCTGTCTGTCTGTGTTTACATTGGTGATTTAGGTGAAATTGCACAGTAGACAAAGGAAAAATCTGAATAAAACAAGAGAGAAAATTCAGAAATCAACTAATAATTTTGTATTTGGAAGATATCAATAGACTCATGTGAGGTATCTATCTATATTATCATTGTTGTTAAATTACCACCAAGACACTGTACATATTACAGACATTTGTGGTAAACAAAGAGTCATTGAGTAGAAATAATAATCAATATAATAAAGTGAATAGTAATATTAATATATCATTTAGTAATAGTAAATTCACGTAGCAGTTCAGCTAGATGACTAGATAGACAGATGGACAGACAGATAGAAGATAGATGCATCTCTCTTTTATTCATTTATTTCTCAGAATCATCCACTAGTACACTGTTAAATTCCAAGTTTTGCTTGAAGAACTTGTGGCAGCAAGCATTGAATCACACAGTGAGTAGTAGAAAGCTGTTGACCCATCTCAGATTTGCTTATGGAAACTTTTTTCCATTTGGTTACTTTATGCCTTCAGTTTTAATATTGGGTTCTCTCAGTGTTCCCAGAAACATATGTATCCTTTTTGTCAAGACTGGTATCACTGTTGATTAAATGTTGTTCTTCTCCACTAGCAAACTTCACCATCTTTGTCACCTAGAATACAGCTTTATGGCAAGTTTTTAGGAAAGAATATTCAATGTTTTCCTAATGAGTATATGCACACATTCACTTATGGCTTCCTTCTAAACCAAATCATCAGTAGGTTATACAGATTATCAAGATATACTAGGTAATTTAAATATACAAAACTGTCCTTATAAACGTTTGATTTTACAATGGGGAAAAATGAACTTTTTTCCCTATTCTCAAAATAAATCATTACTTTAAGAAAATTTGATGTTTAGCGATGCCTTTGACTTACAAGTGAGTTTAATTAATAAATTTGAGAGTATAACTGTGCCTCTATTCTCCATTATCACATATAACTATATATAAACAATTTGTTTCAAGTTGTAGTGCTTTCTATTTGTAAAGAACTAATGGGTTTATTACTTCTATCCTCACAATGATTTTATAAAGATGATGCTATGCTACTTCTGTTTCATAAGAGAATGACTCATGGATAGAATCATGCAATCCAGACTCAAGAGCAGTATCCTTGAGTAGAGAATTATGCTCACTGTTTTCCAGGATCTGATAGAGGGCTTCTTGCTTACATTTGTAAATTGCATGCTTTAGGATCTTTTAAGATATTCTAAAAATATTTTCTACATAATGGACCTCCCTTGGGGCAGGGGACAAAATATAAGAAACTAGATTTATTAAGTGAGTGATGCTTACAGTTAGTGAAACTTACACTATTGCAGATTTGCGTGCATAAATTTTAACCAATGCATTCTATTTTGAAACCATTTCCACAAATAAGATTCAGGATATTTCCATTTACCCCTAGAAGTTACTTTATGCCCTTTTACTGCAGATCCCAAACCAACCCTCATTCCATTACAAAAATTGATCTGATCTTATTTGTTGAGTGGTGGAGCACTATATTTTTCTGTATGGTTGTTTACATGAAAACAGAATACCTTTGAGAAACATTCTTTTAGTTTCATATACCTATATCTTATTCATTTTATTGCCATTTTGTATTCTATTGCATGGATGACTATTCGTTGAAGAATACTTGAGTTGTTTGTAGAATGAGGAAATTTTCAATAAATGTGCCATGAACATTTACAAATATGATCATGAATGTGATTTTAAAAATTATTATTTATCAATAAAATTGTGTTTCTTTAGTGATATTAGTTTTCTTTAATATTTCAATCAGTTACACCATTTTATAATGAGTTAGAATAAATTTTGACACACAAAAAAATCTCCTTCATATTTATCACTGTCCATAACACCCATCCTATTGGGATGAACATCATCATAACATAAAAAGTATCTAAGGGGCTGAGAATATGGCCTAGTGGCAAAAGTGCTTGCCTCTTATACATGAAGCCCTGGGTTCTATTCCTCAGCACCACATACACAGAAAAGGCCAGAGGTGGTGCTGTGGCTCATGTGGTAAGAGTGCTAGCCTTGAACAAAAAGAAACCAGGGACAGTGCTCAGGCCCTGATTTCAAGCCCCGGGACTGGCCAAAAAAAAAAAAAAAAAAAAAAAAAAATTATCCAAGAAGAAGGATTCCTTGAGGTTTTCTTGTAGAAATGTACTATAAACTTTCAGTTATCAGGTAACTTTCAAACAAATAACTAGTATTACTAAATTAGTAGTCATACATAGTAGTACTTTCATGTTGTCTCTGGACTTTGGTATGTAGCATTTTGAACTGGTTTACAGATTCCTCTAGGTTTACACTTTCCATTGATCTCTGTCCTATTAAAACCACACAGCTAATTCTGCCAGCACAATTTGTTGAAGAGGCTGTTTTTCTTTGATCCTGTTTTTTGGATCCCCTACCAAAGATTACGTGGGTCATAGGTCTACGAGTTTATTTCTGAGTCTTCAGTACTATTCCATTGGTTCTCAGGCCAGTTCATGTACCAGTATCAAACTCTTTTTATAACTATATCTTTATAATAGACTTTGTAGTTGGGTATTGATATTCCTCCATTACTGTTCTTCTTACTAATCATTGTTTTTGCTATTTGGGATCTTCTATTGTTCTATATGAATTTTTGGATTGCTTCTTTCATTTCACTAAAGAATGTTGTTGGAATATTGAATTTGTGGATAGCTTTTGGTAGTACTGCAATTTTCACCATGTTAATTCTCCCAATACAGGAGAATGAAAGATTTTTCCAATTCCTTAAATCTGCTTTGAGTTCCTTGTTCACGTTTTTAAAATTTTTCTTGTAGAGTTCCTTTACATCTTTGGCTAAGTTAATTCCTAGATTTGTTAGTTTTTTTCTTTTGTTTTTGATTTAAGACTATTACAAAAAAGAGTTGTGTTCCTGATTTCAGGCATACTTTTCTCATTGCTGATGTACAGAAAAGCTATTGACTTTTGTGGAAATTTACTTACTATTACTTTGCCAAAGTTTCAGATTTGTCATGTCATCATTATGAACATTAAACATATAATAAAAAGATCCCATGAGATTGTCACATATTTTAGTTCTGTCAAGAGTAAATGCTTTATTTTGATGAAAATGCAGAATAACCATGGTACAGTAGTGGTGTAACATCATGGTTTTAGATATTTAATCAAACATCTTAATATAAATGTTTTGTCAATGACTAATAGAGACAAGATTCTGATTACCTATCTTTGAAGAAATGGAACATTTGAGAAAATTATTTTGTGTGCTTCACTATTGTAGCTGTCACACATTTTTAATTAAAAATGTATTGATGCATGACTAAATTGTGCTTGGTGAAAACAAACCCATTTTAGTTCAATTGTAGCAATTTACATGTCTAATGGAGTCAGTTTATACAAATTCAGCACAAAGGCACCTACACACTTTACATTTGTATCATATAATACATGTAGATACATTGGAAGCAAACATCACAAAGATATGGGATGTGATAAGCACAAATTTACTAATTTATTCTAAATCCCTGTAATGAAGTCCTTTCACTAAACTACATCAAATCAATTTCCTGCAGAAATGAATGCTGAATAACGATTCTGTGTGTGTGTGTGTGTGTGTGTGTATGTGTGTGTGTGTGTCCCTCTTTCCACACAGCAGCATTTTTTTCAAATTTACTCTGACTAGACAGAATGTTGGTGGACAAAATTATACGTCATGCAGGGTGGTGTACTTCATTTAGTTATGAAAACATGTTACAATGAGTTTCGGGATTGGATCTACACTAGCCTTTTTATATATATTTGTGACTTTGAATAATTTAACTCACAAAAGTATATATTCATCTGTGATTCTTACAAACAATCAGACTCTAATATGTGAAGGAATGAGTTGTTGACTCTTGTTGAAGTAGAAAGGATAAATTGCTTTTCAAACCTTAGAAATTATGAACAAGCTAGGGAAAAAAATTAAATGATAAATCACTTGCATGTTGATAGTTAATTCTACCCATTTCTAAGGAAGGCAAATAAAGTTATCTAAAAGTTTCCAAGTTGCTAAGAGTTACACATTGAAATAGGCTGATGTAACTCTATGAGAAATATCTATATGACTACCTATATCTATATATCTATCTATATACTAGGATATATATATACACTATATAGTATACAGATAAAATATATACCTATATATCTGCACACACACATACACTATCTATCTAATGAGACTTGAAAGTTATAAATTCTTCATAGAAGAGATATCATAGATGTTTCTACATACGTTAATTTTAGTTAACCTTAACCATACTTTTTAAAGCCTCAGAACTGGTAGTAAGATAAATGGTATTCTGATAAATGAAATGAATTTCTCAGCACAGCCTGAGACAGGTTCAAACATGCTGCCATTCTACCACAAAATCTTAGTTTTTCTTACAATATTGAGATTAATTATTGTCATTAAATTTAAGCAACTTAGGAGTCTAAAGGAGTGTCGTAAATGAACTGTATTATCATTTATAACTCTACTACATGCCACACATCTCTGTACTACATTTTATTTCTGATTCTGCGATATGGAAACACTCTATATTACCCAGTCTCCCTAACATGTGGAAAGAATAAATTTTTAATTCCGGTCTCCCTGATTCTCAAAATCCACTTTTTCTGAATTGGTTTCCAAAGAGCTTTGAAGAGGTAAGTATGAGCATAATACTCTTTGGGTGGTGATAAGTGAAATTTATGTTATCGCCTAGATTGTGCAACAAAATGAAAGGAATCTTATAAGGAATCAGTTTAATTTAAGACATGAATATAGAAACAGCCTGAAAGCTGAGGCAAAGACATAATATGGATATTAACATGGAAAAAGTAGGGAAGTACATCCCCAAAGAGAACTGTGGTGTGGAAAATTAGAAACTCAAGTGGAAAGCAGTGGTTAGAGAAACAGAACTAGTAGGAACTTCCCTGTATCCATCTAGTGGCTGAGTTAGAATTTTCAACTTTGATAAAAAGATACTGGCAAAAGAATTTGGTTTTAGAAAGGAAAACAAGGAATGGAAGAGTGAAATTGGAGGCTACACTTCTGAGCATAAGAAATTAAGGGTTTCTTCCCCTGGTGACATAGAAATTGGTTAATGAAGATGATCTGAAAATGACTGGTAAACCATTTAAATTAATGTCTGATGAAGAGAAATACAGAAAAAAGTGAAATAAAACGGAAAGTCAGACACGGGCTTCACTTTGAGATCTTGTCTTGTCCTTTTTTTAATGGATAGAGAGACATACAAATCACTTCTGAGGACTATACAATTTGGTAGTGAATCAAGAGACAACGTGAAAATGATGAACAAATTACAAAGTTTTATTCATCAAAAACAAGTGATGACATAGCACTTACTGTATGTATGCCAGAGTGTATTCTTATCTCTAGGAGCCAAGAGCTATAAGGGAACCCATGTATTGTTTTCCTAAACATAAAAGCACATAATCTGAGGTCACACAAATGTGGTACATTGTGACATAGAACTCTTCAAGTTTTGCCTTTTTGAAGAGCACATGAAGATAGTGCCTCTAGTTTTAATTTAACAAAATTCTTCTATGTTACTCTTTTTTAAAGAAAGGTCATTTCATAGAAGTTCAATATTATTCACTATGTAACATTCAGTAAAACATTCATGTACTTACTTATGTGTTCATGAAATTTTTATTCATTAAATATATACTCTGAGTATATGTTAGAAACTATTTAAACTTAAGAAAAGTTATAGATGGAAAATCTCTATCCTCATGGAGGACACATAAACTCTCATTAACAGGAATACATAATCAAATAGTATTAAAATATTGATGGCATTCAAGCCAAAGAAGTACATATTGTTTGTTTCCATCAGTTGTGAGGCTTGTACTCTGGTCCTTCAGCTCTTCAGCTCAAGGTTAGTGTTCTACCACTTTGTGCCACAGCACCACTTCCTCTTTTCTGGTGGTTAATTGATGATAAGTCTCACTGACTTTCCTACCTGGGCTAGGTTTGAACTGCAAACCTCAGATCTCAAGAAGTAAACATTTTAAAGATGCAGTTATACTTCTCATTTCCTTCCACTAAGGAAGACTAAAATCAAGCTCAATTGGATCTTGTGCTTTTTTTTCCTCTGACTTTATCTTTCCTATTTAGCTAAGGTTTCCCTATATGGAGACAGTAGAAATCATATTTGTTCAACTCTTCACAGGAAACATGTAACAATTTAATAAAATGTACTGGAATTAGGATTCTCTTCTCATTTTTACAGAAAGCCAGATAAGAGTAACCATATCCTTTTAGTGATGGGATTCACTATACAAACCTAACTCAAAGGGAAAATATATTGGGACATTGTAAAGTTATTTTTGAGAGGAAAATAAAAGAATAAATTCTTAAAACATTTAGTTTGTACTGAAATATATATACCCATAAATCTCTAGGTTACATCCTATGAAAGATATGAGCTAAATTTACCAAATCCATACCTTTCCAGTTAATATAAACCCTCATTTTTTTGCTCTCTCCTTAAAAAAACAAAACTGTTTTCAAGGTGTTTTGTTGTTTGTATTTTCAGCATTGACAAATTGAAACCTCAAACCAATAATATTCCAGCAATCAGATCCTTCATCAGGAAAATCTGGAATGACCACAGAGGAGGTACATGATGATTCACAAAGCAGGAATACACATATTTCCTTTCTCAGAAGTAAAGCACTGTTTCTCTAAGCTTAGGTTGAACCACTTTGTAATTCCTGTAACCAATATCACTCAAATTCCCTTTCAGAAACTCTTCAGTAATAAGGGAAACAATGTTTAAATGGTGACAGGAAGAGATTGATTGCTAGGAAGAGTTGAATTCAGGAATGCTGAGAGCCAGAGGGCAAGGCAGATGCAAGCAGAAGGATCCTGTCAGGTTTCAGGTGCCTTCTTTCAGTGTGCTGATGAGTACCAGGGCATCCACACAGAAGCTGTCTGCTCAACATCTTGAGAGACCATGTGGCACTCTAAGGGACAGAATAGGATAAGAAGGCGGCTAAATAGCCCCTTTCCTCCCTACTGTCTCATCCATTTCTCTTTGCTACTCTGTCAGCAACTACAGCTTCTCATTACTTGTCAAGATAGCTTGCCACTTGCTGTCTGAACACACTGTTAGATCCCTAAGTCCACATTTAGGTAGCTTGGCTTTTATGTAGAGTCAAACAAGCTTATAGAAAGTTTCCTTAACATCTCAAGTAGCTGTCTTATAAACATGCATAGGTGTTTTTTTCATTCTAATGTTCTGATTGTGAGCTTGTGCAATGTCAAGGCACAAAATATCTTCATTGGTTAGAAAAATATTGTAGGAAGAAAGTCTCTTGAATTCTACTTCCCCAAAATAAAACCCTCACCTGGAAGAAAACTGCCCTAGTACCCAGGTATTGTACCCAGGTATTGCTTCAGTGGAGAGCAAAATGTATAGCATGTTGTAGTATTTACACAAAAATAATGAACTAAAAACAGACTCATATTAAAATGATTATGACAAACAATACTAGTGACACAGTAATATGATTTTTGTGGGTATATTGTTGCACTGTATATAATATGCATACTAATTATATATCCTAGAAAATATAAAATTTAAATATGTAATATAAAATGTTTGTGACATTTATTTATCACATTTCACTTCAGTATATTAGATAATATTCAAACCAAATGCCAGTGTCTCATGTCTCTAAATCTAGCTACTTAGGAGTCTGAAATCTGAGGATCAAATCAGAGGATCAGAGGCTACTATAAAATATAAGGTATAACTATGTATTATGTAGTGCTTACAAAATTTATCACATTTTAATTAGGATATTAATTAATATTCAAGCCAAAGGCCACAGTTTCATACCTGTAATACTAGATACTCATGAGTTTGAGATTTGAGGATTGCAGTTTGAACCCAGTCCAGACAGGAAAGTTCCTGATATTTGTATCTCTAATTAACCACCAAAAATTCAGAAGAGGAGTTGTGGCCCAAGTGGTAGAGCACAAGCCTTAAGCACAAAACTCAGAGACAATGCCCAGGCTATGAGTTCAGGCTCAAGGACCAGCATACACACACAAAAATACATCAAATAATAGTGTATAGAGTAATTTTTAAATTGTCTGCCAACTTGATTTTCTTAGGGATATCTTTGTTTCTATTTCATACACAGCACAACATTTCTAACGCATTTTTATGAATTTCTAAATTATGATTATATAATATCCTTCCTAAAATTTTTCATTTATTTTCACAATTACAAAGACTATTATAATCATGTGAGGAAAATAATATACACATGGTGTTAGGCTACAATTACTGCAACAAAAATACCAACTAGCCAATTTAACAAGGGGAAAATTTTACTCTGGCTCCTAGTTTCAGAATTTACAGTGCATAGTCTCATGGCCTATTCATTTGGGCCTGTGGCAGCTACACAGCTACCACAAGGAGTACTGTTGAGAGTTCACAGCAGAAGAACTCTTTCATTGCAAAGGGACAGTAGGTACTAGTGCCTCATGATTATAATCCTAGTGACTCGGGAGGCTGAGATCTGAGGATTTGATTCAAATTCATCTCAGACAGGAAAGTCCCTGAGACTTTTATCTCCAATTAATTACTAAAAAAAGATGTGCTGGCCTTGAGCAAAGAAGCTCAGAGACAGTGCCCACTCTCTGAATTTAAGTTCCAGGACTGAAACAAAACAAAACAAAAAATATGAGAGTGAGTGTGGGAATGTTGGTATACCAATATCCCCTTCAAGGTAACCTCCTTGCCCCAGTGTCCTAACTTCCTTCTCCATGGTTTCCCTGTACAAAAAGTTCCTTCATATATCTGGCATGGCTAGGACTAACATATCACAATGACAAGAGAATATCCCTGGTTTGAATTACAGCATTCACATTTTCACGTTTTTCTCCTTCATTCTTATCTGTAATGACTACATTCATTCCATTCACATTCTTGAAAGCTGTTTATTTTTAAATGTATCTGTTAATTTTCTTGAATTTGCAAATATTTTGCCCTATGTTAGTTAAGTTTGAGTTAAAACAAATTTTCTAGTCAGTTCCTTTAAATTCTCATTCTGAACAACATATGTCTCTCTCTGTGTGTTTGTGTGTATATGTGTGCTGTGGGTGATTCATTACTGATGTTCTTTAATGTAGGACAATCTCTGTGTATGAATTTTTCATTTTCTCTGCTATTTCTCCCTATTACTTACCCAAACAGTGATGAATTGGAAACAGGGTTCTTTGATATGCTAATACAATGACTCTGTTTCTTAGATATGAACATAACAAAGGGGCTATGACTATACACATTCAGGATTTATCACCTACAACCCAGTACCTGAGCCCAGTTAAACTGCGCATTTTTAAATTTCAAGTGCCAAATATTCATACTCATGTATTAATTTTAAGAGCCCCACAGTTGCTGCCTTGTTAATGAAATCAAATTCTCTGTGGTTTAAATCTTGCTCAAAAATTGAAAAGCTTTGTTGTACTAACAGGTTTGGGCATATGTTAATGTATTCTCCTGTTGTCTGCCTGTCTTTCAATCTTACTTCAGGAATAAGTCACTCTTTCCACAAGCTTCTGTGACTTTCTTGTTTCTCTCACTTCTCACTTGTTACCCAGAAGAAATTCAGCCTGCTGCAATGGGAAAAACATTCTTTATCTGTCTCAAAACAGCTTTTCCTATTATTTGCATTTTAAACCTTTTTTTTCTAAACACATTCAGAGATCTACTCAGCCATTTAGATAGACATGTACATTGGGGGACACTTTCATTGAGTCAGCCTTGGTGGCAGTAAATGAGTTAGTTGTTCCTTAGATAATGTGAGACATCAAAACCTCATGGTGAACATGGAGAGTTTAGATGATAATTTTTCCCTATTCCTTCCTAAACATTTATCAGAAGTGAATTTCACCTGCCATTGAGCTACCCAATTCTCCATTACGATTGGAATCATCTGGAATACCTCCTAAAACTCATTAGTTTTTAACTAACAAAAATAGTTTAGTGTTGCTAGAAATTTTAACACCTCCCTGTTTGTTTTATTCTCTTCCTTCTTAGTAAATATACTGAAATACATATACATCAACCCCAAGAGCCACTACTTCATCTTTCCACTTCTCATTCATGGAAAATACGCTGTTTTTCCTAATGCCTTAGTGACTATTGACAAAGCCCATATGTCCTTATTCATCATCATAATTTTTTGTACATATCATTGACAAATGTACAGTCTATAGTTGAACTAATATGATGCAAAAAGTATCAGTTCATTTCTGAATGATTTTTTTTAAGAATTGGAGAACACAGCTGAATAAATAAAATTTGGGGAATATTGCTCAAGCAATGCTTGAGAGTATTAATAAGTTTTCTTCTATCCTCTAGGAAAAGATGAACTTCTCTAAGACTCTGAAGTTTCTTTTTATCTATAGTTTTACTTTTGGACTTATGTTAGCATATTGATGCATTAGTTAATAAATTATAAAGTATTTATATCCTCATGAAAGCATATTTATTATTAGTAATACCAAATTCTAAGATTGAATAATATTTATATAAATTCTGATATTTTCTATTTTGTGAGGAGTAAAATATATTTACTAAATATGTATCATACAGTTTTATTATCATTAACAAAATACCATAAAATAAATAAAATAAAAGAAATCACAAATTCCTATTTAATGTCTTCTAACCCACATTAAAACTCACAATTTCAAACTTAAATTACATTTTGTGATATCATGTGTTTTCAAAATAATATTCTTTCATGAAATATTAACATGCACAGGTAAAAATATTATTTTGTGAAATCTTAAGTAGTTATAAATAAAATGCAGGTAAAAATATGTTTTTGCTTTTCAAAGAGGAAACAAAAGAAAACACAAAACAAAGCCAAACAACAAAACAGGAGTAAACTTGGAGGGGATTTCCTTATTTAAAACACCAAATATAGTAGTTGGGTTTATAAAAGAACTTTAAAAGTGCTAATAACATTCTGCTTATTGACATGCACAGTTTGGTTGGATTTTTTCATTGTCATAAGCATTCTTTTTCTCAGCACATCGAATATGCACTGCTAACCTGCTTTCTTTACCCCTTAATTATAAACTTTTGTATTTAAAAAGGCAACCTTTGCAATGTTTAATTTAAATAAATTTAGTTTAGCTAGTGCTTCTCATATAGAAATAGTTTTCAACTTTTGCAAGTGGATAGCATCATCATAGTAATGATTGATCACAAATTCCTTCTTATATTTTATATTTTCAATAATTGCTTGTATCTTATAATACTTGTTCTCTCTTCTACATGACTGTGTTACGTTATTCACCTTGGCCAAGTAACAGAAGATTACTCATCTAGCAAACACTGTTTTCTGTACCAAGAAATTTAAGAAGTCTTCCACAGAGTAGATGACTTTAAAAGTTGCATGAATATATATCTTACAATGGTATATTGTTGTTGTTTGTCAGTCCTGAGACTTCAACTCAGGTCCTGGGACCTATTCCTGAGGATTTTATGCTCAAGGCTAGCACTCTACCAGTTGACCCACAGAGCCACTTCTGTTGTATTTATTTATTTTTCTGCTAATGTATTACTAGGGACTCAAAACTAGGGTTTTATGCATGCTAGATAAACACTCTAGCAGTAAACAGCACTCCCTGCCCACAATTGTATATTTAAATTAAGTTTCACAATGTTTAGGATTTTTCATTTACTAAACATCAATAACTTAGAAATTCTATGGCTTTGGGAAAATTAAACAAATTTCTGCATCCATATATATTTCAAACTCTTTTTTATAATTTTTATTTTCCAACTGATATGCAGAGAGGTTACAGTTTCATACATTAGGCATTGGATACATTTCTTGTACTGTTTGTTACCTCATCCTTCATTCCACCTCGCCCTTTCCCTTTCCCAAGAGTTGTTCAGTTCATTTACACCAGTTTTGCAAGTATTACTTTTGTAGTTGTCTATCTTTTTTTACCCTGTGTCTCTTGATTGTGTTATTCCCTTTCAATATCCTAGTTCTAATACCAGTACACATGGTTTCCTATATACTCAGATAAGATACAGAGATAGTGTATGTACAACCTATATAGATATAGATAGGTAGGTAGGTAAATAGATAGATCGATATAAAATCTTTTTGTTTATAATTTCTTTTTTCAGACAGGAAATTCAGCACCAAAATGAAGAAAATTTGATTTAAGGTTATGTATTTGTCTCTTCTCAACAGATAAGAATTAATGTATTATAAAACATTTTTGCTGAAAGGGGTAATATTGATCAAGATGCATTGTATTCATAAATTGCTTTATGAACTAGTGGCTCCTTTGTATACTACTTAAGCATAAAAAATAAAACAAAATAAAAATAGAAAGTAATGGAACAATCTTCAACTAAAAAAACAATTCCCTTATTGGAGTTCTTAAAAATATAGGTCATACTTTGAATGAGACTTTGAGTCAACACTTTTCAGACCTTTACTTCTAATGTTGTTATGAAAAAGGTGACAAAATACAAACATCATAAGCTCTTTTGTAATATATACATATTTTAATATTTACCTGTTTCTTTCCTTATACCGAAGAATTTTATAAAAGTTCAATTGTATAGGCATATATGTGTATAATACAATGGCAAGGAAGGATTACTATATTTTCAAAAATATATTTTGCAGATCTTTTTTTTTTTTTTTTGCCCAGTCCTGGGCTTGGACTCTGGGCCTGAGCACTGTCCCTGCTTCTTTTTGCTCAAGGCCAGCACTCTGCCACTTGAGTCACAGCGCCACTTCTGGCCATTTTCTGTACATGTGGTGCTGGGGAAATCGAACCCAGGGCCTTATATATATGAGGCAGGCACTCTTGCCACTAGGCCATATCCCCAGCCCAATTTTGCAGATCTTTAACACAATGAGTCATTATATGAAAATTTATATTGCTTTTGCTTATGTTTGGTTTTATATTCTGTAAATCATTTTGGTTTTTATAACAATAGCAGTGTTTTACTAAATTATGCTACTTTAGTTTCTTCAGTTTTGCATTCTTATTTAATCTTATTAGTAAAAAGGCTAAAATTTCTATGTTTTATTTGCTTCATAAATGATGCCTTATGTTCATTGGAAAAACAAAGCTTAAGTATGCATTTTTCCTTTTTTTTTCCTTTTTTTTTTTTTACCTCTCCCTCCCCCTCCAGTGCTGGGGTTTGAACTCCGGCCTGGGCAATGTTCCTGGGCCTCCTTGTGCTCAAGGCTAAATCTCTGCCACTTGAGCAACAGCACCACTTCTGGCTTTTTTTTTTTTTTTTTTTTTTGAGTAGTTTCATTGGAGATGAGAGTCTCATGGGCTTTTCTGCCTGGGCTGGCTTCAAACCCCTGCAATCCTCAGGCATCAGCTTTCTGGGTAGCTAGGAATATGGCTTGAGTGATCAGTGCCCAGCCACTCTTGTATTTTTTACTCTAGTTCCACTTTCAACTCTGGAAATTGCAGTCTATAAAGGGTTACCAATTTCTAATGATTATTAAACATTAATTGAAATATATGAGACAACTGCATAGTGATAGTGATACATCTCAATATTTGCACATATCTTCTTATTGAGAATAACATAGCCTATATGGATACAGTTAAATGATCATAGTTAAGAAATTTATTGTTAAAGTAGCTAATACCATTAACTTAAAATTTAAGTTCCATATGTCTAAATGGTGTCTTCTCTGCTGTTTGCTTTGTCTCTTCTCTTCCTTTAGTCAAGAATCTATTAGACATAATAAAATAGATCTGACACATGTGGCCTGTAGAATATAGTTATACAATGAGTCCATTTATCATTATTAATGCTAAAAAATGAGTTCTAATACCAGTATACCCGGTTTCCAATATACTCAGATAAGATACAGAGATAGTGTAGGTACAACCACAGGAAGGTGATACAGGAATATCATCAATAATAGAGGCTACAGTTATATATGGCACGTTGAAAGTAGTTACAACTGTGATATAACAATCGTTTCCATAACATGGAGTTCATTTCACTTAGCATTATCTTACTTACAAACTATTTGGAGAAAATGAACTGAACAACTGAACAACTCATGGAGGAGGGGAATAGAAAAGGGGAGGGGAGAGGGAGGAATGAGGGAGGAGGTAACAAACAGTACAAGAAATGTATCCAATGCCTAATGTATGAAACTGTAACCTCTTGGTAATTCAGTTTGATAATAAAAATATATATAAATAAAAAAATGAATGACTAAAATTAAGGCTACTGTGACATCTTTTCTTAGTATAGGTTTATGTATTTACTAATAAATGAAGAAGAAATAATCAGAACATAAATAGAAGATCTAGGAAGTCATGAGCTTACCCAAAATATGGGCCCAGTTTTCTCATGTGGAATTGTCACTGAATGCTATAATTGTTGATGAAAGATTACTGGAGGGATAATACTCAATTCCAAACATTAGGGAATATGGCCTAGTGGCAAGAGTGCTTGCCTCACATACATGAAGCCCTGGGTTCTGTTCCTCAGCACCACATATATAGAAAATGGCCAGAAGTGGTGTTGTGGCTCAAGTGGTAGAGTGCTAGCCTTAAGCAAAAAGAAGCCAGGGGCAGTGCTCAGGCCCTGAGTTCAGTCCCCAGGACTGGCAAAAAAAAAAAAACAAAAAAAAAAACAACCCACAAACCAAACCAATCATTGTTCCATACACATAGATTGCATATTAACCCAGCAAAGTAAAAAATTATGAAATGGACATCTCCATGGCTAGCATCAGTCATAAAAGGACAAGGACATTCTACATCAAATAATAGGTTGAAGAAAGAATTATAATTATTGGTAATCTAATTACCATTAACAGTATAAGAAATCTGAGATACAGAAACTCAGATGATTTAATTTAGCTGGTTCATTTTGTTTTGATAGCATGTATATGAATTTTAATTCGAAATTAGAGAGAAATAAAATCACTCATTAAGTATCTGAATCCTCCACTGTATGGAATAAACAAAACAACTTTTTATATTCTGATATTGCAGATGAATCATATGGGAATTCAATCCAGGTATTTTTCAAATTAATGTACTTAGTTTACTGTTTTTAAAGAGTTTGAAGTATATAATAAATTTACCATTATAAGTTTTTTGAAATGTGTTTCTCTACTCATGAAAGAGGACAGGAATTTATTATTTTAAATATCAAACAATGATCGAACACTGATGAGTACAATGAGTACAGTATAAAGATACTTGAAAAAAGAAATTGGTGTACCAGACACATAGCTCTGTCTCTTGAACACATAGTAACTGGAAAAATGATACATGATACATACTCACAATAAAAAGATAGAAAACACGTGTTTTCAGTATAAGGTTATAATGGCATGTATGCTTTGATTTCTTCTGCCTTTAAATACCATATTTTGTAGGTATTTTTTAATTGGGAGAAATATTCTCTTTTTCCAAGCAGTCTTGGTTCTCTGGCAAGTTAAATGCAGAATGATTTTCATGGTGAAAAGACCATATAACCCCATGAATACTAGGGTTTATGATGGCCTTCAGCAACAATACTATGCATGGCGCCTTTATAATTATATTTGATCCAGATTAAAAAAATAGCCTGAATTATATAATGGACCTTCCCTTCAAATTTCCATTCTTTGTGGGCTCGCACATGTATTGTTTTATACATGCCAATGTCAGTCTTTGTGATATAAGGTTGCCAAAAGTACTCTTTGATGAATGCTAATAAATTCAAAAACCTTTATTACCCTGTAGTTTGTAAAGTTGGGGGTTAGAAGAGAACAAAAGCTAAGTCTGAATAAATTACACTCTATACTTGACATTAAAAATCGGGCCAAATAGTCATGACTTCAAAAGATGGAATCTGTCCAGTCAGAATACCCCATTTTTTTCCCTCCGTCTGTGTTAATCAATAGAAACTCTAAATATAAAAGACTTTATGGTACATACAAATGGATATATCAATGTAGACATTTCAATGAATTTTCATGACATTTGAGAATGCAAATTATGGCTACGTTTCCTAAAAATGAAACTCATAGCACATGGTAGAAGGGCTCTAAAAATTAATCTACTCAAACATCAGAACACTAAAAAGGCTTAACTCTTGTTAAGAGAATGAGATATTTCTATTCCCTGTCATCAACTAATTACATGGATGACTATAAATCATCACTCAAGGGAAAAGTGGTTCTGACAACATGGTGAGTAATCATTTAATTTTGCCTGTCTCAAAAATATTTCAGTTTGTATTCACCTGGAATTATCGTTTTCATGAGTATATTTAGATATTTGTCTAAATATGTCATGATCATGCATATCAGTTCTCAATATCTGTGAAAATTATAAAATATATTGTTGGAATAGGGACTTGGAATATGTAACTCAGTGCTAGTCTGTTTAGCCACCATGTGTGAGTCCCTTGATTAGAAGCCCAGCACCTCTCTGTGTCTGTCTCTGTCTTGGTCTCTGTAGAACTCTCTTTCTTACACACACACACACACACACACACACACACACAAACACACACACACACTCCTCCCAAAGCATGAATTCAAAGTTTTTCTCTTTGGGGGGAGGGAAATGTGGAGTGGGAAAGTGGGAGAAAAACGAGACAGGAAGTAACAAGTTTGGTAAGAAATATATGCACTGTCTTATATATGACTCTGTAACCCCTCTGTACATCACTGACAGTCAATCAATTAAAAATATTTTCTCTTTTGAATTAACTAACTTAAAATATTAAAGGGATAAATACTTTTCAAAGAAGAATGGTGTGGCTTAATTTTCAAAATTCTTTCACTTTTATTTAGCATGTATTTATTGTATGAGGGAATTTCACTGTATATTTCCACATATACATGCTATTCACTTGGATAAAATCACCCTTTCTGTTATATTCTCTTTTCTAAAGGTACATGCTGAGCACTGGAATTTTCTATACCCCCTGTTTTCTCAAACATCTTTGGGAGGTTTCATTATGCTATAATTACATATATATATAGAGAGAGAGCCTATGGTAGATTAATAAACATAGATAAAAAAGACAGGCAGAGAGATGATAGATAGATATGCAGACATATAGAAGAGAGAGAGAGAGAAGGGGAAGGGAGAGGGAGAGGGAGAGAGAGAGAATATCCTTTGAGTCTCTTACTCTTTTTTTATGAAAAAAATATAATTTATTTTATATGTATAATGTTTAAAGCCATCAGTAGTATTTACACATGTTCACAACACAAATGTCTCCTAGTCTCATCCCCTCTAACATTCTTCATTGCTTTCCATTTTCTAAGTAAATTTCAACAAATTTCATTGCAAACAAAACATTTTGACCATATTCATCCTTATTCATTCGTCTTCATTAGTACTCTACTCCCTTTCATTGACTCTTTTTTTTTTTCAAATTTTTATTATCAAACTGATGTACAGAGAGGTTACAGTTTCATACGTTAGGCATTGGATACATTTCTTATACTGTTTGTTACCTTGTCCCTCATACTCCCCTCCCCCCTCCCCCTTACCCTTTCCCCCCATGAGGTGTTCAGTTCACTTACACCAAACAGTTTTGCAAGTATTGCTTTTGTAGTTGTTTGTCTTTTTTTACCCTGTGTCTCTCAATTTTGGTATTCCCTTTCAATTTCCTAGCAATAGAGAATGATTCTACAAAGGGCAACATTACATATTTTCATTAAAAATAAATACGTATATCTGTTAAAGTAAAAATTATTCTCTCCAGATAGAATGTCAGGTGAATATAAACAGGGAGAAAAAAGCTTGTTGAGATAGACTTGAAAAGGAGGATGGAGGTGCAGAAAGTGAGAGAAAGCAACAGGATGAATGTGATCAAAGGTAAATTGTATGCATACATGCGAATGACTGTGGTCCTCTATACACACACAGCTCAAACATTTTGGAATAACAGACACATATCACTACATCTAGCTCTTTTTTTCAGAAGGTGTCTAACTCCCTATCTTTGGCACAGTCTGACCTTGATTCTTGATCCTTATAATCTCTACCTCCAGTGTAGATTGGCTCACTATGTTATTAAGCCTAACCATAGAAATCCATTTTAAGTATACATTTTATGTATTTAAATTTAACAGTGGATCTATTGGTCTTTCTGTATTTTCTTACAGATTTCAAGAATCTCTTAATTCTAATATTTTGATTGTAAAAAATGTTGAATTTTGTATGCAAACAATTATAGAATTCTTGGTTTTTATTCTGTTTACCACTCTTGCATTTATTTTATTTAGTGTTCTTTCTTTCTCTTTCCTCAGAGATTCAGTATTGAATATATACTGAAAATGTCATTTTTGACCCTTGTTAATTGTTGATATGGTGATTCCATACACTTTCTTTCAATCTTTTTGGTGGTAAAATTATATATTTTCCTCTGTTAATTCAATATTTAAACTCTGAGAGAAATTCACCTTTTCTTATGATGTATACACATTTTTATACATTGTAAGATTTAGTTTGTGACTACAAAGGCTTTAGATAGTAAGTTAATGCATATTTAGCCTATACATCAGTTTTCTTGTTATCTGCATTCTTAATAAGTATATATAGTATAGTAGAAATAATAATAAAATATTGCCTTTTGCTTACCACACAATATTTGAATTAACTGTCTATTAAAAAAATTGCAGAATTTGCCTGTATATCACTCTGGACTTGCGATTTGTATGAGTTCAATTTCTTTACAAGCTGTAATCACATCAGTGTGAATATGTTTTAGTAATTTAGTATTGATAAACGTTAGCTCCTGTGTATTTTCCTATTTCATCTAAGTCTCCATAATAATTAGAATAACATTAGTGTTTACCACTGGCTAATAGATCCCATTTTGTGTGTCTAAGATGATTTATTCTGGCTTCTTTTATTTCTTCATTAGCCTTTCAGATCACTTGCCTATTTTACTTGTCTCTTAGAATCTAAATTAGGCTTCTATACTTTTCTGATATAATTTTCTCTATATGAAATTTACAATGCTACCTTCATGTGATCACACTTTCCCTAATTCAATATTATTTTACTGCTATTAATTTCTGCAGTTCTGAGTAAGGTGTTCATATACAATATTCTGTCATAATAATCTTTTAATCCAAATGATTAGGTCTCTCTCTATTCATTCAACACCACTTTTCTCAGTTCCCAAAATTGTGATATTTGGCAATATTATAGTATTTAATGAACTTCTTGTCAAAAATTAAAAGCATTCATCTTGTAATACAATTTAAAATTGTATCCTATTTAATTTTCTAATTATTCATCATTTGAAAATACCAAAGCAGTTCATTATAATTATCCTTATGTACTTGTATCTGATGGTTTAGATGTTTTTATGTCGACTTTAATTTTTGTTATGAGTATGTTAATGAATTTAAATGTGCTTCCGAATGTATAGAGGCTTTTAAATTTATACTTTTACAAATTCTAACTCAA
Source organism: Perognathus longimembris pacificus (assembly GCF_023159225.1). Lineage (NCBI taxonomy): Eukaryota > Metazoa > Chordata > Mammalia > Rodentia > Heteromyidae > Perognathus > Perognathus longimembris. Next base: position 73,753,125 of record NC_063164.1, on the reverse strand, counting down.
ATAGCATTTTTGTACTTTAGTTTTGTGAAATATTTATTTTAATGTGGATAAATTCTTATTACATATAAAAGTTTCACACATACTTGAGAAGAGTATGCATAACAGAAGCACTATTCTAACTTCTTATAGCAAAGAAAAGTTAAATAAAAGAAGATAAAAGTAGACAGAGACATAAGCATATGCATAGGTACATATATACATGTAAACATACAGAATAGATGATAAATGTAGCCTATGGTTTCACATGAAATGCTTCTTTATATTTCAAGTTACATGTATATAAAAATACATATAATTATATACAAAATCCAGGCCCACATATATATGTATAGAGCTTATATTAATATAGATTAATTTATTATTCAAATATTATTCTATATCACTATTGATTATTTTTTGTTCCAAAACTATCAAAGATTGTAAGCAATCTTTGTAGCCTTAGTTAAATTTTAGTAGTTTTCTTAATAACCAATTGATTTACACTTGCATCATAAAAAATAAAAGTGGTAGACAGAAGAAAAGAAGAAGAAGAAGATCACAGTCAAGAAATCAATGTTTAAGCCACAAAACTAAGATCGATGAGGGAAGAGTTAAATAAGGAAGGGATGGGTGAGAAGGGTGAAAGCAATTATATTGATCAAGATGCATTGTGTTCATAAACTGATGTGTTAACCAAGGTAAAGACAAAAGAAATGGAAAAAATTAAAATTCACTTGATGTTTTCCTGTGAATTTCTTTTGGTGCTACCACTTGGGAGTGAATTCAGGGCTTCACACTCTTCCTTGGCTTTTTTTGCCCAATATAGCACTGAACTTGAGCTAAACCTCCAATTTTACTGTTTTGTTTGTTTTCCTTTTTGCTGGTTATTTGGAGATAAGAGTCTTGAGATTTTTGTGCCCAGGCTGGGTTCAAACTTCAATCCTCAGAGACCAGACTCCAGAGTAAGTAGGATTATAGGCATTAACTACCAGTTTCTAGGGCTGCAAACACACACACACACACAAAAAAAAAATTCCAGTAAAAATATATTATTGTGTGATGCAACAAACTAAAACTAGATCCTTATATATCACCCTGCACCAAAATCAATTCCAAATGAATCAAAGACCTCGAAATTAAAACAGATACCCTGAAAACACTAAAGGAAGGAGTAGGAGAAACACTTAGGCTCCTTGGCACAGGCTAAAACTTCCTTAACAAAGACCCAGAAATGCTACAAATCAAAGAAAGGATGGACAAATGGAACTGCATCAAACTGCAGAGCTTCTGCAGGGCAAAGAACACAGCTCGCAAGACAAAAAGAAACCCACAGATTAGGAAAAGATCTTTACTGGCCATACAATGGACAAAGGCCTCATATCTAAAATATATGCAGAACTAAAAAAATTACATTCCTCCATAACAAAACCACAAAGAACCAATAGCCCCCTCAACAAGTGGGCTAAAGGCTTAAAAAGAGACTTCTCTGATAAGGAAATGAGAACAGCCAAGACACATATGGAGAAGTGCTCTACATCACTGACCATAAAAGAAATGCAAATCAAAGCAACATTGAGATTCCATCTCACCCAAGTAAGAATGTCCTATATCAAGAAAACGAACAATAACAAACGTAGGAGGGGATGTGGCCAAAAGGGAACCTTACTTCATTGTTGGTGGGAATGTAAACTGGTTGAGCCACTCTGGAAAGCTGTATGGAGATTCCTCAAAAGGCTAAGCATAGAGCTCCCCTATGACCCAGCAGCCCAACTTTTGGGCATCTACCCAAAAGACCACAAACAAGAACACACTAAAGCCACCAGCACAGAAACATTCATAGAAGCACAATTTGTCAAGCTAGAATCTGGAACCAACCCAGATGCTCCTCAGTAGAAGAATGGATCAGGAAAATGTGGTACATATACATAATGGAATTTTGTGCCTCTATCAGAAAGAATGACATTGCCCCGTTTGTAAGGAAATGGAAGGACTTGGAAAAAAATATACTAAGTGAAGTGAGCCAGACCCAAAGAAACATGGACTCTATGGTCTCCCTCACAGGGAATAATTAGCACAGGTTTAGGCAGGTCACAGCAGAGGATCAAAAGAGCCCAATAGCTATACCCTTATGAACACACAAGATGATGCTAAGTGAAATGAACTCCATGCTATGGAAATGACTGTTACATCACTGTTGTAATTACTTTCAACATGCTATGTGTATCTGTAGCTTCTATTATTGATGATCTTCTTGTATCCCCTTCCTGTGGTGTACCTGCACTATCTCTGTATCTTATCTGAGTACATTGGAAACCGTGTATACTGGTATTAGAATTTGGAAACTGAAAGGGAATACCAAAATCGAGAGACACAGGGTAAAAAGACAAACGACTACAAAAGCAATACTTGCAAAACTGTTTAGTGTAAATCAACTGAACAACTCATGGGGGAGAAAGGGAAAGGGGGAGGGATTGGGGGAATGAGGGAGGAGGTAACAAACACTATAAGAAATGTTTCCAATGTCTAACGTATGAAACTGCAACCTCTCTGTACATCAATTTGACAATAAAAATTAAAAATATATATATTATTGTGTGTATTTCAAAATTTAAGATGTTAAAGAAGTTTAGTCTCCTGACATATTTCCTAATCACAAAATAAAATGACTCAAGTAAACTTTAAGAGCTTTTCAACATGCCTTCACTGATTGTGGTGTGCTATGGTGTGTGACATGTTTTATGTCTAAACTCTTCAACTTGTTTACAATCCTACATGTCTATTTGACCTCCACAAAATTGGAAATAAATAACTAAATCATCTGCTGAGTAAATATAGATACCATTCTCAGTGAGGTACCTTGGGTACTATAGACAATTACTACTATTACTACTACTTTGATTCCATTCAAGTAAATTTATAGTGTTTTAGTATTTTCTTATAATTTACCACTCTAGTAAATTGACTTAGAAACAGTAGTAAATGTTCCTGTAAAGACAGGGTTTATTTTTCTGCTTCCCCAAAAGATTACCATAAATATATGATCAATAAAATTATTTCTCTGTATTTTTAAAAGTTCACTGTTCTTGCTGGTCAAGTTATAGTAATGACCAAGAAATGTAAAGTATTCTTCATATTTCATAACATCTTTGTATGCTGATGGATTTGGCATTACCACCAGTATACATCTTTGCTGAGATATACATCCAGAAAAACTCAATAACAAGTGTAAAGTAATGCACTCCTCACATACATATTCATGAAATTGTAATTAATTTCATATGCTTTTCAAATAATTTTTTATTAACTTTAATAGTCACAATTCAGACTGCTCATTCTGTGTGAGCTGATATACCGCAGCGAAATCTTGAAGTTCTAATCATTAGCATATTGACTATTTAAATGTTTTCAAAAACTACTTTCCTAGAAAATCTCTGCAACACTTGAGTTAGTGGATATATTTCTGCCATTTATATTGTCTGTATACTTTAAATGTAGATTTATCTTAACACTGTAAATTTAGATTTATCATTTGGATGCTTATAAAGCCTTATAAGCTTTAGTATATTTAATACCTCTCATTATTATTAAAAGAAAAGCTAGTTCAAGTGTTATTGCTTCACTAAAGTTGTAAACAGTGAGAAATGTATTGTTTTCCATTGGTCTTTTTAAATTTTTCTCCACCATTTAGCTGTAGAGGCTTTTCTGAAGTTTGGTTTCTATGGAGGCACTTTGGATCATAATTTATGAGAAAGGTTGAGTCAGATAATAATGCATGTCACTTATTCTTTATCATCCTCACATAGCTTTATGGGTGTGTACCTTAGAGGCACAGAGGCAAATTTTTATTAACACATGTTTATACATAATTGACCAATTGGGAAGTGGTAAGAAGTAATGGCTGTGATTTACATAGACTAAGAAATGTCTTTGAGCACCTCACCCTGTCTGGAATCCCCACTGTGACAGATGAGGCAGTGCCTGTGGGGGATGACAGCATGCTATTTATGGTGTTTCCTTTTGAGACAATTAAGTAACATATGCCAAGACCATAGGGATTATCTTTGAGCTACACAGTATGTAATTCTATCTGAAGAGAAATATAATATTTTACAGATTTGACAAACGATAAGAACACTGAAATTGATTCACTCATTTTAATAAATGCAGTAACTTTTTGTTTTTTAGTATAATTTACTTACTGACAAGAATGTGCTATAAAAGATTAACAAGTTATATACATACATTATTCAAAAATACAGCATATTTATTTTGTTTGGGCTCAATGTTCACTGTGAACTCTTCCATAGGACAGTTATTGTAATAATTGCTTTCTTTTCCCCTTTTGAAAACAAAACAAATGGAAAAACTGGTTCAATGTAAAAAAAAGTCATCAAAAAAAATCTAATGTCTATGGTAGTAGTATATACCCTAGTAGCACGCGTGCCTATTTATGGAAAAGTAGATGTTAACACAGACTGGAAAGGGTGAAGGAAAGGAATAGTTAGCATACTTTGGTGTTTGGATGCATATATTGTTATAAACCATCTTCACTAACAGAGTGGATTCAATTGCATATACACACAGTATTTTACTTGGTCTGTGCTGTGGCCTACAGGTGGTTTAAATTTTTTTGTTGCCATTTTATAGTATAGAACATTGATTCCTAGAAAGAGTCATCTACAAATTGAAGTTCTTATGGTAAATTGATTGCAAGTACTGGGATTAAATTTCAATTAATGATTAAATGTGAAGTCACTGGTGTTCATAGTAACCATCTCTTTTTTTTTTTTTTTTTTTTTTGGCCAGTCCTGGGCCTTGGACTCAGGGCCTGAGCACTGTCCCTGGCTTCTTCCCGCTCAAGGCTAGCACTCTGCCACTTGAGCCACAGCGCCGCTTCTGGCCGTTTTCTGTATATGTGGTGCTGGGGAATCGAACCTAGGGCCTCATGTATCCAAGGCAGGCACTCTTGCCACTAGGCTATATCCCCAGCCCAACCATCTCTTGATGTTTAACCAACACCATAGCCCAATTCATTTCCTTGGAGCAGTACAATCATTCAGGAAATTTACTAGATGAATGAATGGATAAAAGATTTTTCTGTAACTTATTTCTGTAACTTTTTTCTGTAACTCTTCTCAGGTTTCCTGTCCCAGTCATCTTGATGTATGGCTTGATTTCCTCTGAGTCCCTAAATTACAAAGCTGCCTGTCCCTGTGTTACAACTATGATGACAGTAGACCCTGTGGCAAGGTGTGTGTGTGTGTGTGTGTGTGTGTGTGTGTGTGTGTGTGTGTGTGTGGCCATTGCTATGAACTAGTTACAGCCATAACCTGGTTCTATATGACCTCTAGAATATTATTTTCTGATGGAAGTAAAAAGTATTAAAGAAGGATACAGGGAAGGAAATGGAGAGAGAGGGGAAGTTAGGGAAATGAAGAAAGGTGAAGAAAAGGAAAATGGAAAGGAAAAAAAATAAAGGAAAGGGGAAAGGGAGAAGAGGAGAAAGGAGATGTATGAAAGGGAAGAGAAGGGAAGAGAATCAAAGAGTATGGAAGGGAAGTGAAAGGAATAGTCTTTTACAAGTATTCCTTTATAAAGATTACACTTCTCATATATTAACCACTTAGGTTAGTGAATTTCAATCAATTACTTTAATTATATGCACTTCCTTGCAATTAACAAAAGCTAACACTGATTTATCATTCTAACAGTGTTTTATTGTCCCAGCATTTTTCACTCTTCATTTTCACCCTTTTTTTTCAATAAAACTATTCTTTTTTTTTCCCGAGTCATTACTCTTGTGTTACCAAGAATGAACATCTTGAAACAACACTAACTCAGTCAAGAGGCTACATAGAAATCTTAGAAATCTTTTGGATCACAAGTAATAAAAACTAAATTTATTTATTGGAAGTATTTTTGGTAATCTCAAGATTTTCAAGGGATCAGAGGGACAGTTTTGTAAATTATCAAGAAAAATTAATCCCTAAAAAGTGTGAAGTAGAGGCTCACCAACCAAAATTTAATCAGAGACCTTAGTGGAGGATAAACAATTTAAATGTTTCCCTATTTGCAAAACTTTGGTATAATTATTTATCATTGTAACTCTTTCAAGACTTTAAAAAGAATTTCCAGTGAGATTAATAGAGTTAATTAATCATTCATTTTCCTATGAGATACTATATATAACTGAGCTAGGAGGATTCAGTGAGTTGATCATAGATCAGAGAGTAGAATGAATTAACAACAGTCTCCTTCTCCCTGGGGTAGGGAGAGCCTAGTCTCCAGGGAACTATGGCAGGGTGATAAGGACAGTGATAATACTTGAACAGTCATAGTTGTGAACAAGGGACTGTTCATTAGAATCTATTGAAAAAATGAAAATTAGGAATAGTAGTGTGAAGGATATCACTTACAGAATGCAACTAAAAGAAAATTGGAGACTGTAGATAGAAACGGAACTAGGGATTGCTCAAATAGAATAGAATACAAACTCAAAGAAAGTGTTAGAGGTAGAGGCAGCAGAAAAGAGCCTATCACATTGACACTTTTGTGAACATGAATGTGAAGTTTAGAGTGAAGTGATTTTGATACAACCAATAGATCTGTTCAAAGGACTTTAGTGTAATTTGTGCTATTAATTCTTTTTTACATTTCTTCATGACAGCAAGTTCATCAGGAATGAACTATCAGCTCCCAGGGCCTCTCCTCCTTTTCTCAGTTCTGTTAATGAATTTGTGAATTTGCTTGCTGAGTCCCAAAGAAATCCCTAATAATTTATTATAATTTGTTGAAGATTTCTCTAATATAGAAACACTTTTAAATTACTACATGGTTATATATAATTTTAGTTAATTTGTCATTTAGCAAAATTTATAATCGCTTTGTTAATTATTTTATGGTTTTGTGCAAAAACTCATTTATATAAAGTTAATGTTAATATGAATATTATATAATCAAGGTTGACTTATATGAATTTAGATTTTAATGTTTCTAGGATTTGCAAATTTATTCAGAAATTTCACAAAATTAGTGCTTCTCATTGTGTTTTTCTGGAAAAAATGAAAGAATGTGATGACCAATATATTGCAGATGATGTGAAAATTAAAGTAGTAACAGTAAATAAATGTTCACTGTGTGAAAACTAATATGCATACAAAGGAAAACATAGTAATGTGCCAGCATTATTCTAAGTACCTGTGAAATACTGAGTCATCTCATCTTTCAAGAATCCAGAAATATATACATTAAATGCTGAATTCTTATACATGATTTAAAGTAGACAGAAACTATGTAACTTTTTCAAAGACTCAAACTAATAAAATATATTGTTAATCAAATCAAAAGAATATCTGAATATCTAGTCAATATTAGAAAAATAGACACACCATAGATTTCTTGGGATGTCTCACAAGGTAATATCTGAACGTGGAGTTACTTAGTATTCTCAACTTACCTCTTGTCAAGTTCTATCCTATAAGTCAATTATAAGATAAGGTGCTTACATTTTTTCATTAATAAGAACTCAGCGAATTCTGACAAATTTACCCATGATTTCAATAAATTTTCTCTTAAAGTAAAAATGCATTTGGTTTCTGGATTGTAGAGTTGAGAAATATTTCATAATTTCTGAATCATCGTATCACTTAGACCACTTACACTGAGAAAACACAAGATGAAATTAATTATCTCCACTTGGTCTCCCAAACCTCAAGCTTTCCATTTCCTCCCTGTTTCTTCAATCATTGCTTCATTTTGTCAGCCAAGAATTTTTAAGTTGAGGCTCATTTGAACATTCCATACAAATTAAGTAGATGACATTTCCTCAATGATGTACATTTTTATAGTCATATAGAAAATATTTGAAAATTAAAGTTGAACTCAAAATAAAAGTTTTCTAAGAATAAAACAATGTTTTTGTATAAATTTGAATTGTGACATTCCATGAAATGTGACATATATGCAACTCTTGATAATATTTTTGAAGGAATGTTATTAAAACTACTGTTAGCTCAAGGAAATGTCAAAGTTAATAAAAAGAATAACAATATGAAAAAGGTTATATAATGACCAAAAAACTATTTCAAATTGCTCTTCATATACAGATATAAAAAAGAAGTTGAAAGATTTAAACTACTTGTGATTATTTTCTATTCATTGCCTCTTACCTCATTTCTAAAACTGGAAAACTACATACATTTCCTTATTGGAATGTAAAACAAAATTGCTTAATAGGAAATCTACTCTGTTTTCTTACTTACTGTGTGTAGGCTTTAAAAAAACTTCAACCAGAGTAGTATCTATGTGGAACAAAATCCATGAGACCAGAGTACCTTCACATATGACTAGTGCTTAGCACATGATATACACACACAATAAAAATCTAGATCAGTCATAACCATTTTATAAAGATTAGTTGTGACATTCGGTAGTTAATGTAGCTTTAGAGAACACTCATTTTTAAATTATACATTTTATTATAAAAATGAATGTATATTTTTATTGAAAACATCAAAATATGTATAAACCAGAGGCTATATAATTCTCTCCAGTTCTAACCCTTAGATATGTAATGCTAATACTTTAATATTACTTTTATATGCACACATAACATATATTACATGCAAATATGATGTGCCATTTTCTCCTGCTTATAAATAAATACAGTACTAAAGAGACTAAGGTTAAGATGTCAAATGGTGAACAAATGCTTACTTCTCTTCCTCCTCTGAAATATGTTCCAAGAATCACACATTACTTAAAATTATTTAACACTACAGGGAAACGATAGTATGGAAACTTTTCCAGATATGTGATGAGCTGTGAGGGGCAGAAGTAATTGGAATCAGGAAGGACAAAGAAAATTTGTTCCACTTTATTTATTTATTTTTTGCCAGTCCTGGGCCTTGGACTCAGTGCCTGAGCACTGTCCCTGGCTTCTCTTTGCTCAAGGCTAGCACTCTGCCACTTGAACCACAGCGCCACTTCTAGCCAGCTTCTGTATATGTGGTGCTGGGGAATCGAACACCGGCCTTCATGTATATGAGGCAGGCACTCTTGCCACTAGGCCATATCCCCAGCCCCACAAAGAAAATTTGTATTCATTGAAATGACAGTTAAGAAAACTTTTAAGGATAGAATATATCTTGGAGAAAAACAAACACATGAAATAAACAAATATTTAGGAAAAAAAATGGCCTTGAACCAGGGAAAGTATTTTAAGATCTTATGTAGAAGAGCATCCCTGCTTCTCCTGATCAAATAATATTATTTGTACAAGGTACACCAAGGCACAGAGGCGTTTGATCCTGAGGTCTAGATTGGCAGAGAGAAGAGTCACTGAGATAGTTACCCAAACTGAGAGATGGAGAAGCTGAAGTAGCAACAGGTTTTATAATAGGTTTACAAAAAAAAATCAATTGAAGATGAAAAGGTAAATGTGAAGAAGCAAAATTACTTAATGTCTTTTCTCTAGCATCTGGAGGAGAAGATGAAATGTTGGCTCTGTAAATAGCAAAGCACCCTAATACAAAGCTTGTATCTTGTAAATCCCATTGAAGTCTCACAAGGAGCCTGCATGACTAACCCATTTACAAGACAGTCTATTTTGGAAACACTTCAATAAATTGCTGAAGGAATTGACACCCCTGTCAACAATCACTGAGATCATTATTCATAACTATGAATATGATAGATACAAGTCGCTTCAAACAGAAATATGGAAACAAATACACTAAATAGCAGATGTCTGAAAGAAGAAACTTGCAGAAAACAAAATAATGGTTGACATCTTTTCAATATAGAATATGTTATTTCTTTTCAAACAAAAATAAGCTGTGATAAAAAGAAAACTCACAAAGAAAGGTACTGGAAAGTATGGAGTGAATAGAAGAAAATCTCAATAATAGAATTAATTTATATGAAAGTATAAATCTTAATATTCTAAGTGTTCTCTTTCTGAGTTCCAGTGGCTCACATCTCCAGTCAGAACTATTCATTCTAGGCAAGATCAGAGGATTGAGGTTGGAAGCCAATCACATAGTAAAACTCATAAGGTTCTAGGTCTAAAATAAGCAGGTAAAAGTCAGGGTGGAGATATGACTTAAGTGGTAGAGTACCAGCCAAGGACAAGAGAAATGAGTGAGCATTAGGACCTGAATTCAAGTACTGAAATCAGCAGAAACACACAGAGACACACACACACACACACACACACACACACACACACATTTCTTAAGTGTTGGACAGGTTAAATTATAAATTTTAAGTTCCTATGTTGTGATATTTCTAAAATTACTAACATTAAGAGTAAAAATTAAAATTTGGATTCAGATTTGTTATTAAGCAGATAATAAAAATGTCTTAAATTCCTTTGAATACTGATATTGAATTCTACATGTATTTAAGTACAATTTACTAGATCAAAATACAATTATTTCAATCAAGACAACAATGGAATATCTCCTTTAGAATTTCTGTCTTTGAAAGCATTATGCTAGACTGCTACAAAGTGAAAATGTGTGCATTTCAAGTGATACTAACAAAGTACTAAAACATATTAGCATTTCCACAAAAGAAAACGATTAACTTTTCAAAATTTAAGGAAACACTTTTGTCCAGAATTAGTGCTAAATACAGAAACTGTTAAAAATTAAGAAACAAGAAGTTATAATCTACAAAAATTATTTTAAAATAGTCAATGTAGCAATATACCTTATGTATGAAAGCAGAAAAAATTATGCAAGCAAAGCTACACAATTTTATGTTTCCCATATAGTAAAAAATGCTTTCACTTTTTAGTTATATTAAATGTAGAGATGAAAGTGAAATATTGTGATAGAAAAAGTTACAGTTCTCAAAACTATTACAAAGGGACTGGGAATCTGGCCTAGTGGCAAGAGTGCTTGCCTTGTACACATGAAGCCCCGGGTTCAATTCCTCAGCGCCACACAGGTAGAAAAATGGACAGAAGTGGTGCTGTGGCTCAAGTGGCAGAGTGCTAGCTTTGATCAAAAAGAAGCCAGGGACAGTGCTCAGGCCCTGAGTCCAAGCCCAGGACTGGAAAACAAAACAAAACACTATTACAAAAAAAATTCAAGATACATGTAAGAAGCAAGAAAAAAAAAACCCTCATGTAGCTACATTTATCTGAATTAGGTAAGTGAAGTGGAACATCAAAGTGGTGAAACAAAGGAAGGACAAAGGGCTAACCAATGTAACAGTCATACTCACAGGACAATATGTTGGAAATGAACTGTACAACTTGGGGAAGGGGATTGGGGAAGGTGGGAAAGTGGGAGAAAAATGAGTGAGGGGGTATCAAGTTTGACAAAAAAATGTACTCACTATCTTACATATGTAATTGTAACCCCTCTGTATATCACTGTGACAATAAAATTAAAATTTAAAAATATAAATATAGTGCCAGGTGCAGTGGTTTGTGCCTGTAATCCTAGCTACTCAAGAGGCTGAAATCTTATGTTTATGGATTGAAGCCAGCCTTTGAGGCAGGAAAGCTTATGAGACTCTGATCTCCAATTAACTGTCAAAGAAAGAAAGAACTGGAGTTTTGGCTCAAGTGGCAGAGCTGTAGCCTTGAGCAAAAAACAAACAACAAAAACAGAAGCCCACATGGTCTGTGCTTAGGATATGAATTCCAGTCCCAGGACTGGCACACATACCCCCATCCCAACCTAGTTATTATTTTCTATAATGATATCAATATTCTAATGTTGGATATCATTTATTGTCAAGTTAAATTGCTCATATCTTAATGTAAAAATAGTTGAAACAAATTAAAGTAATTTTTAGATGATATGAAAGAGATTGGAAATATTAAATGAATATAAAAATACTTTGAAGGTCTGGGAATGTGGCTTAAATGGTAAAGCATTTTCTTACTACACATGAAGCAATTGGTTCTATTCCCATTGCTTTTTATAAAAGCAATATAAAAAACAAACACTAATGATCTTTTTGTAATGCCATGTAAAATAAGAAACATATTTTGATATTACACTGTTCAATAGTAATAAGGAACTGCTTCTCAGATGAGAAACTTAAATAATGGTTGTATAAGTGCACAGGTGCTTACAAATTTGACATATGCAAAGAAATGTACAAATAAACCATTCAATGTTGGAACAAAAATATGTTAGAATGCAATTTCTTTTCAGATAGTGTTGTTGTTAGTTTAGCTTATGCAAGATCAGGCCTTATTACTGTGCTTGAAAAACAGGCTGCTGAATCCTTGAACTTCATTGCAGTCCCCAGGCATCTTGAAAGTGTACATCTTGAACAAGTGAAAATAAAGAATACAAAAAGAAAAGGACTTGGGAAAAAATCATACTAAGTGAAGTAAACCAGACCCAAAGGAACATGTACTCTATGGTTTCCCTCATAGGGAATAATTAGTACATGTTTAGAATAGTCACAGCAGAAGATCACAATAGCCCAATAGCGATGCCCATATGAACACCTAAAATGATGCTAAGTGAAATGAACTCCAAGTTATGGAAATAAGTGGTACATCATTGTTGTGACTATTTTCAACATGCCATGTGAAACCGTACCCTTTCTGTTATTCTCTCGTACTCCCCCCGTGGTTTTACCCCTGCTCGTGAAGGGGGACAGAAAAGGGAAAGGGGGGATGAGGGAGGAAGTAGCAAGTTGGATAAGAAAGGTACTTACCTTACATAAGAAACTGTAACCCCTCTGTACTTCACTTTGACAATAAAGAAGAAAAAAAAAGAAAGGGAATTTGAATGTGTTCCACCTTCAAATATTTTCCTGAAACCCAACCCAATTACTTCTGTTTATTCTATACTGGCAAAAGAATATTACATCCATTTCTGCAAGGAAGCTTGGAGTGAAGGAGGATGTTTTCCTCTCTTGCATTAACAACAATGTCTTAATATCCTAGATAAGGATATAAGTCTAGAGAGTTCTCAGTAATAATGTACAGTAACTACTCCTTAAGAAACACTGGGTTGTTAAGATGGGTAATATAGAGACTAGTAATATCAAAACATGAAGTAAACATACTTGATCAGCTTAAGGTACATTTTATTTTTGAAAATTTCTCAATAATAATAGGCTTTTTGCCCTGCTTATATAAAAGAAAAAACTTTAATATTGCACAAAAGTCTTACAAAAACTGTACAAAATTGATGACTAGACAAAGATTTAAAGAAGTAATCAAATCCATACCAAATACATTAACTACTGACAAAGTTTCATGTTATATTTTATATTATGTATTCACACACCATTGCATGTACACATGTGTGTACACACAGTATTATTTATGTTGTATATGAAGATGATAAATTTATAAGGTCTTGATGACATGATATCTTCCATTTGGTAGTCAGTTAGAAAAACGAAGAACCATCATTCTACTATTAGCTATACAAGAAGAATGACTTTAAATTCAGGAAAATTTGGAAAGACAATGAGAAATTATGACAATGAGAAATTATGACAATGAGAATTTATGTTCTAGTCAAGTGTAGAAAGTTGTGTCCCTTCAGATAAGGTTAGTGAAGAATGGACTGCACTAGTTACTCCAAGAACAAAAAAAAAAAATTTGGTTTTTGTCTTATTTTTTTAGGTCAAAGACCAGGAATTGAACTTGGTAACTCACTCTTTTGCTCATTGGCTAGTGTTCTACCAACTAAGCCATGCCTCCAACATCTAAGATCAAATCTTGACAAAGTTGCACAGATTAAGCCTTTGTTAGTGTTGCAATTTAATTATTGATTACACTATGTTAATGATTAATCTATGTTAATGATATTTCATATTTTCATTTCTCCACATTGGAGGATTATGATGATTTGTGTCTTGGTCTTGTAACTATTTATTCAGAAAAGACAGGAAAATTAGTGACATTTCCTCTGTACTCATAATATTTGAGAAAAATACTCAACTCAAATAGATTTGAAACACATTTCATTTATATGTTTATGCATGTTTAAATCTTCATATGTGTTTAGAATAGCTTCAAATTAAACCACAAATACCTTTTTCATTTACCTGCATTTAATTAATACAAGTAAAAATATTTATTATAATCACAATTGCTCCTGTTCTAGACTTCAATAATTGTATTGTTGTTCTGTGGGATAAGATATTTGAGCAAGTTTATAATGATTTTCTGGAGTCTATAAATGTTTTAAAACCTGAAGCCATAAAATTCTGGACAAATAAAGTACATTTTAACAAATTGCTAGCATATTTTACATGTACCCCAGTGTAAAATAGATAGATGATAAATTTCTGGGAAATAAAATATGCTTTAACATAGTTTTATATTTTTCCCATTGATGGGTTATTTAAAAATAAATTTAGAATTGCAGGATTACAGAAAGCATTACCAAAAGCTGAATTCATGTTTTCACCTCCTAGTGTGTTGAACATCTCCTATAAATATTCAATTAATTCTCTTTATCTCATAGGTGAGAAAAGGACATACTCATCCAACACTATATTTTTCCATGAGTGCAGTTACATCAATATTATTATAATTAATGATTACATCATGCATTAGAAGGAGAGACAGCAAAGGTTGTATTATCATGCATGACACTCCATTGTAATATCAATACTCATTTTACTGTTCAGATTTTTTTAAGCTAATAGCTGTCACAAATACCCATTATAGGCTAGTCTATAATTTGTAGAAGTCAAGTAATACATTTTTTCTGAAGGTATAATGGATGCTCCATGGAGCAATTATTTTAGAAAGACAACTTCATCTCAGCTGTCTCATGCCAGCAGAACTATTTAAGAGCCTGAGATGCATAATTCAACAAAAAAGGGCTGTCAGAGTTGAGAATACCTTTAAATTATAAAAACTTAGCACCACGAGTCTGTTTTAATTATAATGGAAATGTAGTTTTCTGTCATTTTATCATGGCAACCATCTCTCAAGAAGCAATTTTATGTGTTAAAATATTTTGGCAAAGTGACTTTTGATTCCAAAGGGATACAGATTATCTGATTTTATACCTGAACTTTTTTCTTAAAAAATTAAGTTTAACAGCCTGTACTGCTTAAGACTTCAAACATAAAAGTATTAAAATCCAATTGGAAAATTGATCTGGGAGACTACTGGAGGCAAGTCAGGTTATGCATAAAATATATATTATTTAAAACATGACGGAGTCAATCATCTGATGTCCAAAGATTTTAAATGGCAAATACATGAATAAAGCAACCATTGCCATTTTAGCTAGGTACTGATGCCTCACACGTGACATCCTAGCTACTAAGAAGGCCGAGAACTGAGGATATTAGTTTGAAGACAGCTTGGGCAGGAAAGTCCATGTCACTCTCATCTCCAATTAAGCCCTAAAATTCAAAAGTAAAGCAAAGGATCAAGTGGTAGACGACTAGCCTTCATCAAAGAGACTCAGGGACAACACTCATAACCTAAGTTCCAATTCTTGCCCTTTTAAGCAGTCTCTTTCCCTAGCAAATATTTCCATAATGACAAAAGTTTAGGTGTCATGGTTGAAGATGTCCTGGAACTTAGGTACTTTGCCTCAAATTATTTAGCCTAAATATCTGGGTCCCCAGATAGTACATCTTGTCTTTGTCTTATTGTTATAGTGCTTTTACAATTGTGGGAAATAAAAAAAAGTTGTTTTTAAGAAAATAAGATACAGAATGAAAGTATACATGATAAATTTCCAGGTTTGTAAATTGCAAAAAAAAAATATTAACACTTAGGCAAATGCGACAATTGTCATTTTCTAAGTTGAATAATAAAAAATTTATATAATCAACTGGTTTTGTATGTATATTGTCATCACTATGAAAGTAATCATGTCAACATACTTTGAAATTTATGGTAGTTACTGTGATATATATATGTAATAAAAAATGGGAATAATCTATTATTTTTTTCAAATACTTTTAGTAAATGTTACTCAGATTATTCCCCAAAGTGAGTAGTTTCACTCAGGAACTTCATTTTCTCACAATATTTATTGAATTCATACTATGTGTTTCTTTTTCTTTTTTTCAGTTTTGCACTTAAAATAAAAATGAGGAGAGTTGTCCCATAAAATTCATACTATTCTGTTATCTATTTTTCCAAAACCTTCATAAACCAAATTATATTCTATTAAAGTACATAGAAGAACAGATGTTAACAACTAGAATATACTTATATTTTGGATTCAACAAGTATTTGTTTACTGCAAAGGAATTGCGAAGTCCAGATATGGACAGAATTTTATGGACATTGTAATGTACTGATTTCTTTAATGTTACCAGAATTAACTTTATGTTTATGAAAAGCTGAATATAGTTACAGTATTATTTTATTGTAGTATTTTATGTAGCAATTATCTAGAAAATAAAAATATACATTACAGTGATGCACTGCAATATGATTATTTTAATATAGTGCAGAAAAATGCTGAAATTAATCCCCAGAAACTTCTTTTGTTTCAGTACACATAGAACACAAATTACAAGGAAAGAGGGTAGCATTTTATTTGATTCATTTTGAGTAAATCATGAACTGCTCTAACACAGAGAAGTTCTGAAAAATTCAAATATTTTAGAACATTTCTTCATTTGTCTTTGTTCACTATTGGAAATAAATGCGAGGAACTCAGAAATAAATAATATTGTGTAAATTCCATTTGTATGGAAATGAAAATGTTTTTAGCACAAAGGAAATAGAAAGAAATGGATAGAGAAGCAAATACAGTAGAAAGAATCCAGTAGTTTTCTGGAGGAAGATATGAGGCAAAAAGAGTTTATATGTCTATTCAGCAAATTAGAAAACTAAATTGGCAAAGCTCTCAGTTTAACTTTTAGATTTACCTTTTTTGCATTCTTCTCTATTATAACAGTCCAAATGAGGACTTAATATTAATGCTATAAATATAGTCTTTTAATACAGTGTCTCATTGTGCAGAATATCACATTAGGTCTTTCTAATGAGTCAACAAAATTTCTACATTGCCCTCTAATACTCTAAAATTAAGAAATTTAATAATAAATATATGCATTTTAATAGAAGGAGAATTAGCTGTACAACTTTTATGATGCCAAGCTTAATATTCAATTCAAACTGTGAGGAAGAGTATCTGTGGTGTGACATTCTTTCTTTAATACGCTGGTGGCATTGTGGAATTGACTCATTCTCATCAGCTAGGGGTACTATTTCCCACAAGGAATAAGGGCTTGGGAAATATTGTTAATATAACTTTCTGCACCTATCTTCATCTTATCTGTCTTTCACTTTGCCTTTTCAACCTATCCACAAATTATTTTCTTTGTTTCTTTGCCATTCTTCTTAATAAACACATTAATTCAATAAAATAAGATACCCACACTCATTATTCTGTGTCAGAATAATAGTTAGCTTGTGTAATTTGTTTGGATATTTTACCTGCATGGTTAAACTGGTACTTTGTGGCTGTTTTTTGTTTTGTTTAGTTGTCAGTACTGGGGATCGGAATTATCGGCCTCGCCTTTGATAGATTAGCACCACTGAGATAAGCCTTCAGCCCTGCTTCTCAAGCACTGTTTTTGAGATATATTCTTGTTTCTCTACAGACATACAATTTATACTCTAAGCTTCTCAGTGTCCCCAGGGAGACGGTTGGGGGGAGACCAGATCTTGTTTCCTTCCATGAAAACAAAGTCACACAGACTTTTCACATATACTAGCTTGTCACCAAAACACTCTCAACCTCAGCCTACCTTGTAGCTTAGGGTGAGACGGAGTTTTGATAACTTTTCATTCCATGGCTTGCCCCAAACTGCAATCCTTCTATTTTCAGCCTCCCAAGTAGGAATACAGATAAAATCATTCATAGATAAACTGATCTTGGGCTGGGAATATGGCCTAGTGGCAAGAGTGCTTGCGTCATATACATTAAATCCTGGGTTAAATTCCTCAGCACCACATATACACAAAAAAGCCAGAAGTGGCACTGTGGCTCCAGTGGCAGAGTTCTAGCCTTGAGCAAAAAGAAGCCAGGGACAGTGCTCAGGCCCTGAGTCCAAGCCCCAGGATTGGCAATAAACAAAACAAAACAAAAAGATAATCTGATCTTTTAGCATGGTAAAACTTCACTTAATTAGTACTAGGTATCATATTAGGTATATATTAAGTAACAAAAATACTAAATACATAACACTGATGAAAATTTATGTTCATACCACAAAAGATTCAATTTTTCAAATGTTTGAAACTGAATATTTTTGGTTACCTAGTTACTACTATATAACAGTACTCTACTACAACCTCATCGTGGCACCCTAAGACATTTTGTTAAATTGATCTAGACACTGTTTAGTTACATTATTCCCAAAGAATATTTTTTCAAGTATTTGAAACCTCAGAATAGTAGACTTTCCATAGATGATACAGAAAATAGCTAAAGCCACAATTATAAGCATTAATAAATGACTTGATGTCTTACTGCACCACAAAAATGCACAGCATTCTGTTTTCATGTCCCCTTTATGCATCATACATGAAAATGAACATATGTTATATACAGTGTATGTTTGATTTATGTATGCATATACGTATACATAATTATACTCAGATATGTGTTTATATTTTGTATATAAAGAGAGAGGCACACATACATGTATGTATCAGATACAGTCGCTTTAGTTAATGTTTTGCAATGAGTAGGGAAAATTAGATGATGCTAATTTAGAATTGGCATTTGAATGTAATCAAAGTTAGTTTATTTGCGTATGTGAATGAAGAACTTTCTTTGTCACTCGTTGGTTTTAACTTGGCGTCTGGGTGCTGTCTCTGAACTCTTTTTGCTCAAGGCTAGCTGTCTACCACTTGGACCTACAGCACCACTTCTGACTTCCTAGTGTTTAAGTGGAGGTGAGAGTTTCATGGACTTTCCTGCCCCAGCTGGTTTTGAAGTGCTGCCCTCAGATCTCAGCTTCCCAAATAGCTAGGAATACAGGCATGAGCAAACAGAAACTGTCTGAAAGTATAACTTTTTTATAGCATGTGAATCTTGTTAAAATTACTTTAAGAAAGAGAAAGTAACAGAGGGGCAATTTTCATGAATAGATGTGGTATGGACGCATAATGAATCCTCATTTGTAAAGCTAGTGAAAATCATACTGAAGATAAATATTTGAATGGATGTAGACAGAAAGAAGTACATTTCATTATTGAGTAGTAAATGATAAGGATATTAGTCCTCAAACTACCCTCAAATCATAGTCAAGGACTGGGAATATGGCCTAGTGGCAAGAGTGCTTACCTCATGTACATGAGGCCCTGGGTTCAATTCCCCAGCACCACATATATAGAAAATGGCCAGAAGTGGCGCTGTGGCTCAAGTGGCAGAGTGCTAGCCTTGAACAAAAAAAGAAGCCAGGCACAGTGCTCATGCCCTGAGTTCAAGGCCCAGGACTGGCAAAAAAAAAAAAAAAAGCAGCATAGTCAAGAAATTAGAGGATGGGTGGGAGAATGCAGTCATAATATTCCTTGCAAATCCTATGAAATTAAGGTTGCATTAGGAAAGATTGGGTGGAATGAAGAAATGGGTGACATTGATCAAGATACATTGTATGTATGTATAAACTAATGTGCTAAATGATTAATACCTTGTACAAGCATGTGCTGAGAATAAAATATAATTTAAAAAAGAAATATGATATAATATGAATGAGATAGGGACTGGAATTTTGGTAGTCTAGAGAAGATTGCAACAGGTCTAATCTTAAATTGCCAGTGTTTTGTTTTGACTGTTGTCTTTCAAAGTAGTCATTCTGTAGATAAAGTGGCTGTAGCTGATTTTTTGTTGTATTAAGCTTTTTATATCACAGATTTTCCCAGACCCAGTCCATTGGTTATTTTCTCTGCTCTGTTTCCAGTTTCCATGTTTCCCTCTACCTACATATACTTCATAAGTTCTCATAAATTTTTATATGAACCGTTTCAAAAATTACAAGTATTTAAATTCTCTTTTGGCTGGTGGACTGGTAAAATAGTTTATGTGAATTTAGTTGAGGGAACAGACCTATATAAAGAGAACTTTATGCCATCCCAGCATTCTAAAATCAGTATTTTTAAGCTGAATTCCACTTTATGAGACTCTGCTAACGCCAGACCCCACTCTACCATTGTATCCAAGTGAAGCATTTCCTTTTCTTCCTCTTTTCACAGAGCTTTTATGATCTTAATAAAAAAAATCTTGTTCCAATATTCTTGAATTCTATTAGGGGAGGCATTCTTGCACTTATGTCAAGTTATACTGCATATAAATGGAGGATAAAAGGATTCCTAGATTATAAATCAAAGGAGAGTTTCTGGAAATATAAATCTCAGCTATGTTAGGCTCTGCTGTTAATGGAACTGCAGAATTCCATTGGCCAGTAAGAATTTAAATATTGTGGTAGAGCACTCACTAATATCTTAGAGGACACCTTCAGTATATTACAGAAAACTGAAGTGGCAGTTTTGCTCACAAATATTTATCAAGTCCTAAAATTATTTTCTAACCTACTTCCAAACTATTACTGGCATTTAAAAATGCACTACAGCACAAATTATGCAATCGAAAGACTGTCTTGGAAGTTTTTTGGCACTTAAATCTTTCAATATATGCAGACAAATTGTGTTAAAGGCAAACTGGATAGTATACGCAATATTGAAGTAAATTCAATGATTTCTTTCAGTGGATTTCAATCCAATAAAATACTATCGGGTTCAATCAAATGACTGAGCCACTATGTTGAAGCTAGTTAATCATTCAATTATGTCATTTTGGAGGGATTTTTGTTTCAGATTATTTCTTTAAATGCATATAAATAAAGAACCCACTAGTCATTGGAATTATTGCAAATTAAGCCATTGTATTTAGGATATGAACTAATTATTTTCAATTTGACATACGTGGTATTATTAACTTGATTTATAAAATTATATGTAGATTTTGGTGATTATTTAATGAATAGGTTTTGAAATGATAAAAATACTCTTCATTACATGTTTGAATTTTTTTCTTTAAAATGCTATAGTTATTTTATACTACACAAAATATTAATTTATTCATAAGACTCGTTTATGAGCATGAAGGATGTAAAATAATGTAGCTATGTTATCATAAAACAGAATAAAAGATGTCTGTTTATGCAAAGAATGAAAAATATTAAGGGTTTCTTTCAATAGGAGTTGGAACAATTGTTTTCCAAATCTTGTTGGAACATGAAAGCAATAAGTTCCGAAGTGCCTCCTTTCTATTTGTGTCTTTGTCTATTTGTTTTTGTGTGTACGTATGTGTATACATGGACATGTGTACCAGTCTTGTGGCTTGAACTCAGTGATGACCCTGAGAGTTTTGTGCCCAAGCCTAGTGCTTTACTACTGTTACAGAATTTCCCACTTCTGGGTTTTTGTTACTTAACTAGGGACAAAAATCTCTCTCATGGACTTTCCTGGGCTGGCTTCAAACCAAGATCCTCAGATCTCAAGTTCCTGAGTAGGTAGAATTATAGGCATGAACCACCAGTGTCTAGCTTATTCTATATTTTTACACAGATATTTCCTGCAAGTAAGTGAGTGGTAGCTTTTGACAATCTGCACTGTGAGATCTTTTAAATTTATTTATCCTTAAATATTTTTGCCTTCATTTTGCTCAGATTCTAAATATTACACAGAATACTTAAGTGTCATTCGATAGGTATGAAAAAGATGTGCAATGCATTTCCATATCTTTTCCTGTCGTTGAACAATGTCTCAAATAGAAAAAAATTTGTTGTAGAACAAAATATTTATCAGAAATTAATTGTTGCTTCCCTGTTGGCTCACAATAATCCCTTCATTGTTTTAAAACTCAAATTACTCTTGAAAAGGTAGATGTAGTGTTAGAGACCATCCATCTCAGTGCTGGAAATATGGAGGCCAAAAGATTATAAATTTGTGTCCAGCCTGAACTATATAATGAATTCCATGCTATTTTGGATTAAATGATAAGACCTTATTTCAAAATAACATAAAAATACACGTTAAACCTAGGAGGAAAACTTGCATTATTTTCAGTCCAAAAGTGATTCATACATGTAAAACAATTTTAAGGAACTAATTACTAATGATTTGATGTTTTTCTACATCATCCTAAATTCCAAAAGACTCTCCTCTAGAAGTTTATTATTTTACTGACATACTAGCAAATATTAAATATGGTATAGCATAGGTATGCATAGAAATGGACCATTTTTAAAATATGTAAAAAATGTTCTTTGACACAGAGGTTAAGGAACATCAAGCACCACATCAGAAATGACAAATATAGGAAGGACTGGAATACAGTGTAAATGTGTGGAGATATAACACTGAGATCGCCCTCTGCCCCTAAGTACAATTGATATAAATAAAAACCACATTGGAAGTCAAGCAGAAGGAGCAAGCAAATGGTCTCAAGTAGGTGTCCACTGAAGTGGTGACTTTGCCTAAAGGACCCAGAATGTAAGGACAGCAGAAACTAACAGGATGCATGTAACATCCTTGCGCTGTCTCTAGAAACAACATGAATTAGAGAACTGAGAAACTGAACTCAGAACCAGGAATTGGGTAGCTACAACAAGAATTCAGCAAAGCGTTTAGAGAAAATATAGACGTGTTTAATGAGAACTCAAAGGAGTAAGTAGGGTTGTTTTTCTTGTTGTTTTTATTACAGTTCAGCAGAGTACCTGACTGGTGAGTTCATTGCTGACCTGTCTTGATATGATTCTGTTTATGTGGGAATTCATGTTGCATAATATTTGACCAAGGTCACTATATTGATGATACTGCTCATTCTATATAACCTTGGACAAATTATACAGTATTCCTAACTGGTTAGTTTCATTATTAAAAATGGGTAAGGAATCTCTAACTCATATAGTTTGGGAATTTAGCAAGAAAACCATTGACACAAACTTTATTTTTCCTGCTATAATTACACTGTAACTGTTGTGCTGGGAGAAACTATGGCTGCTGCAATTTGGTATGTATATATCTACTTTGTCATCATTAAGGAAGTTATATTCATGTGATCCACTAATTTTATTTGATTGAAGCATGTAAAAAACATTAGAGAACATAAGTGAGCCTATAGTCAGGCTCCATGTTAGTGACTCTCAGGCTTGTCTACCCATTGAATTAATATGAAATTGAAGTTTTGGGGAAAACATCCAAATCAATGGGTTTATATTATCTGGGAATGGAACACAGTTGTCACTTTTTAGAAGACTTCAGGTGATTCCAGTATACAGCTAAAAATGGACACCAATTTCAGATCACCTCTTCTTGCAATTAAAAGGTATAAAAGTTGGGGTGGGAAACCTGTTGATATGCAGATCCTTAATCAGTAGTCCTAGGAGGCAGGGGGCCTGAATTTCAGCATTTCCAGCAAGATCCCAGTGGCTTCTCAAAGCTGATGAATGAAGAAAATTTTAAATAGTAACCATATAAATTATTGAAATCACAGGGGCTGGTATACACCAGAAATATTTCTTGGAGCCTAGGCCAGGGCAGAGATTCCAGTGGCAGACATTTGAACAACAATCATGTGTAGTGGTAGAGACCATCCATCTAATACACAACTAGATTTAACATGGGGAGGCTGGATGTACATGGAAATGTGCAGAAGATACACCTTTGAAAATGCCTCTGTGGGCAGCCTAGATATGCAGCATCGTATTGAGCTGAGAAATGGAATAAAAAAGGTATAAATTACCCTGGATTCCATTGTTAGCATGTGGAAGAAAGGAAGTAGCATGGTAAATGACAGACTGCCTTGAATTATGAAGTATGATTGAATTATAAGTATGATTTTTATATGTAGTTGTAACATTTCCATTAACAAATACATCCATCAATTCATATATGACCAGGCTTTCTGATGCTTTTGCCTGGTGATATAATTTCATTTCCTTAATGATACCAGAAGTCTCTGTTATACCATAGTTTTGTTTATGAACCTTAAAAAATAGTATCTCATTTAGGTTACAATACTGATAATGATAATTTTTATTTCATTCTCATCAGTTTTTCAGAAATCATCATACTACTTCCATTTTAAAAAAGAATTGTTGCCATGTTATAATGGTATACACATATACTTCTAAAATAGAGTTTTAGGACCAACTACGCTTTCAAATTTATTCAAACAGGCCTGAAAATGTGGAACTATCCTGATTATTTTAATTATGAAAGCAAAAAAAATCCTCTGTATTTCTATAAGTTTATAGGCAATTGTTTGGGAAGAGACCTTATAAATAATATGCATTTTTCAGATTGGTCATTAAAACACCTGTTGGTTCTGAAGCACATAATAGTATAGGGAATTAGTTCTTATATTCTTGGCATACTATTGTACAGTTTTATGAATGTGAAGAACCCACAATAAGAAAACTATATGTCTATATTAGCTAATTCAAGAGATCAAATGGTTCAGAAATTTGAAGTTTTCACAAGAACCCGATAAGTAAGAGTATATGTCCCCAGAAGGCCACTGAAAAATACTAACACAGGTCAATAAATTTAAGGAAATGCTGATCATTTGAAGACAAATTTTGCAATAGCCTTTGGAAAATCATGATCAATCTAAGATCCTTGGCTCAAATCATTGGGGATGATTTTACTATATACCACAGTGTTTCTCCTGTGCCGCTGAATCTGACAGTCCAAGATCAAACAATTTCATAATTTTTTTTCTATTCAACCTATTTTTGTTACTCCAATGTAGTTTTATCATGCAGACATCATGTTCCTACAGGTTATGTGGCCATGAATCATTCCTTATGTTCTCTTTTAGTATAATAATCCTCAAAAGAAGACTACATTATAGCAAGAGTGGTTTTAGAAATTGTTACTGGACTGAAATATCTGTGCTAAGGATGGTATATGAAGAAATTTTGTGATTGCGGCTGCTTAATGGATGGCATGAAAATAAAAGTAGTCACAACCCAAAAAATAAGATAGCATAAACATAAATGCAAAGTTGAAGGTGAAATTTTTATTTCTTCCAAGTTAAGAAACATAAGCAGAGATACATACATGTCTAAGAGAATGAGCAAATGCTGAATATTCTGTCAAACAAAACAACACAGTAGTCTAAAATAATACTTCATAGTGAGACCACTTTTGCAGAAGTTAAGTAGGATATTGCTTCTGAAGTTTTCTATCATTGGTGAAAAATATATGGAGAAGCCGAAAAAGCAGCAGTAGGTTTCTAGATACTTAATCATTAAGTCTTAAAAATAGCAGAGAACAAAAAATTTCATTTGATAGTGAGTTATATTTTTCCTACAACTCCCAAGACTAAATAATATCAGATGGTAGAAACCTCAAAATAAAGGTAAAGGAAAATTGATAGGTTCTTCTGAGTTGACAATAACACAAGACTGTAGGACTTTGGGAACATATTAACAGTTCAGGTAATCCTTGAAAAGGAATTAAATAGAAAATATCTCAGGAAAGAAAGGAAGATATATATGAAGTAGTGATTCAAGGGCAACATGAATTTACTGTCTTCTGGTAGTCTTCACAATAATCTTTTCTTTTGCTGATTATTATAAGAAAAAAACATCAATAAGACAATCTGGCAGAATTTGATTCTTCTGTTGGTAAAAAATTTAAAGGATTTTTTTTCCTTCTTTGGAAGGTTGGCTGAGAGTTTAAAGACATGGTTTCTGGACAGACTGTAAACAAATGAGCTTCAGTATAATACATTTCCAGGCATATTTTCCTCCTTCTGAACAATCAGCATTTAATGTTTAACAAGTTATTGTAGTTTATATTGGAAAGGAGAGAAAATATCAATTCTCTAAGTCATCTTGGTAAGAAAAATGGAATGTGAAAGTGATTTGAGTACTCACTGCATTATATTATACACAAGATATTTTCTTTTTTTTCAAATTTTTATTATCAAACTGATTTACAGAGAGGTTACAGTTTCATACGTTAGGCATTGTACACATTTCTTGTACTGTTTATTACCTTGTCCCTCATACCCCCCTCCCACCTCCCCCTTTCCCCCAATGAGGTGTTCAGTTCACTTACACCAAACAGTTTTGCAAGTATTGCTTTTGTAGTTGTTTGTCTTTTTTTACCCGGTGTCTCTCAAATTTTGGTATTCCCTTTCAATTTCCTAATTCTAATACCAGTATACATGGTTTCCAATATACTCAGATAAGATTACAGAGATAGTGTAGGTACAACCACAGGAAGGTGATACAAGAACATCCTCAATAATAGAAGCTACAGATACACATGGGACGTTGAAGGTAGTTACAACTGTGATATAACAATCGTTTCCATAACATGGAGTTCATTTCACTTAGCATCATCTTATGTGTTCATTAGGTTATAGCTATTGGGCTCTTGTGATCCTCTGCTATGACTTACCTAAACCTGTACTAATTATTTCCAATAAGGGAGACCATAGAGTCCATGTTTCTTTGGGTCTGGCTCACTTCACTTAGTATAATTTTTTCCAAGTCCTTCCATTTCCTTACAATTGGGGCTATGTCATTCTTTCTAATAGAGGCATAAAATTCCATTTACAAAAGATATTTTCAAGAAATAGGATTTGCTAGATGTGTACAAACACATTATACATCACCATATTTACTACATGAAGTTGTAGGAATATATTGAGAAAACATGACCCTTAGCAATTTGAAGGGAGGAGGGTAACATGAAAGATACTAAATCATGCTTCCTTCTGTCATTAACAATCACAAATTCAGTTTCCAAGTCAATGTTTAATATATTATCAGAGAACTGAATTTTAATCTTGAAATGGTGGGCACAGCCAAATTAACATCACTCTGATGTCAGATTAAGCCCTGGCAAAGAGCCACAAGTGCATGAAAGTTTAGGCATCATGAGAAGTGTCTCTAGTATAGTTTTTTCAAGAGAAATGATTAATATTAGCCAAACCAAAGAAACAACTCATTTGAAGAAGTGGAGGTCATTTTCCAACTGTTACTTCATAGTGTACACTGGCATTGTGCCAGACAGACAGAAGGGAAAGCCCAGTAATAAATATGCTTTAATAAATTATTAATTTTTTTCATATCAAGGCTAAAGATTTAGAAGTGAATGGCATTATCTAACTAGGTCAGAAGCTCATTGAGGTTAAAATTCTTGTTCTTTTGCCTATTCTACAGTCTGATTGAGCCTTTGCTCCAGCTTATCTCAGCTGCACTTCTCAATCGATATTTAAATCTTGAAAGATCAGCAATAATGGATGCAAACTGAACAGATCAATATTAACCTTTTATGAACTGTAACTTTTATCTTATCCCCAATTACTCTGAGGCATAATGGTTCTTTTTCTTGTAAGGTTTAGAGAGTTTATGATCAGACTGATTTTAATTTAAAGTTAAATGTTAAAGAGTACAATTTGGGTCACCGCTAGAAATGATTTTTAAAAGCCCAAAATATATCTAAAATGTTCAATGTGGTTTAGTAATGACAAAATTCAGTGTGGCATCAATACTAAATTTCTTATTTTTTTGTACTAATACTGGGCTTGAACTCAGGGCCTATGCACTATTCTAAGCCAAAGCTGACAGTCAACCATTTGAGCCACAGATCCACTTTAAGCTTTTGTTGTATACTTAATTGGAGATAAGAGTCTCACAGACTTTTTCTACCTTGACTGCCTTTGAATTGTGATCATCAGATGGAAGCCTAGCCTCCTGAGTAGGTAGGATTACAAGCATGAACTACAGGGACTCAGCTGTATTCTTTAAAAGAAATCAGGGCATCCAATGATTATAAAATTCAAGAAATAATTTTTCCTTGTGTCCTTCAGCAACATTTTATGATCATTGAGAATTTTTGTCCAATTTATCCTTTTAGTGTAACTAGTGTATTGTGATAGTTATTAAATGTCTCTCTGTCAAATTACAATAAAATCTATCATTATGAAGTTTGTTTTAAAAAGCAAGTTTCCTAAACCATTTCTGAAGCAATAATGACCATAAATGCAAACTCTGTTCCACAAAACTTGCCCCTACCCGTCCCTCAGAAAAGTTTGTACTTTCCTTTAACAGCTAAACAAATTAGAACATTTGTTATGTAGAAGAACCTAAGGATTATTTTTGTAGGATTTCCATTTCTAAAAACCATATGAGTGTTTGAGAGAAAGAGAGAGTGAGCAAGAGAGAGTGAGAGAGAGAGCTTAGCATTTAAGGAATTAGCTGAGAGTCCAAGTTGAAGTACACTTCAGAGAAGTAGGAGGAAGGAAAGAATGAGGAAAAAGAAGAGGAGAAGGGAGAGGAGAAGGAGGAGAGGAAGAAGGAGGAGGAGGAGGAGGGGGAGGGAGAGGGGGAGAGGGAGAGGGAGAGGGAGAGGGAGAGGGAGGAGAAAGAAGGAGACCAGCCTTCTATACACACCTTTTTACATTACAGTTTATATTTGTTGAGAATACATTCAAAAGTCACTCAAAATGAGAGAGAGAGAGAGAGAGAGAGAGAGAGAAGGAAAGAGGGAGGGAGGGAGGGAGGGAAGGAGGGAGAGAAGGAGGGAGATGCATGATTAAATGCCAAGGCAAAAGACAATCAACAATTGACAGTCCTGAGATGATCCTTGCTTGAGAATTTGAAGACAAAAATTTCAGAGAAGTTATTTGGATCATATTTTGTGAGGAAATTCTGAATATTTTGAAATGAATGGAAGCCAGATATTGTAGACTGAGAAATATAAAACACAAAAGGAAAAGCAAACAGACCTTTAAAAAAGAAATTAAGTGCAGAAGTTTTAATAAAATTATAATTTGGAATAGTCTGTCCTTTAAAAAGCTGTAAAATTTGTCATTTTTGATATCAAGAAATCTAGAGTACATTGAACCAACCAAAATAGCACACACAGAGATAAAAATACATTATCACCTCATTTATATGTAAATTTAAAAAATGAAATCAAGAGTAAAGTGGTAAATACTAAGAGGCTGGTGGGAATGTAAACAGAAAGAAATATGATTCTGATCTAAGTAAAAAATTAGTTAGACAAGTGGTCTATTATTTTTGATAGTCAAATGGATATTGCAGTGAATAAAGTTAATGATTATGCACTATGAATTTCAAAATTCCTAAAAGAATGAGTATCAAATGTTCTTACCCCCCCAAATGAAACATAACACCAGTACAGTAGCTAAAATTTATAATCACCGCTACAAGGTAGGCAGAGATCAAGAAGGCAATGGGTTAAATCCAGCCCAGGTAAAACCACAAGTAAGCTAGAAATGATTGTACAATTACATAATCCCAGCTATGCAGAAGGCCTAGGAAATTCAAGGACACATCAGAACAAAAGCATGAGATCTTATTTAGGAAATGACTAAAGCAACACATGCTTGGGGACTTGAGTTACAAATTCAAGTCATTGATTTTAAACTCCAGTACAAGAGGAAGAGGAGGAGAAGGACACAAAATAAGTATTGTAGATGATGATTGATAAATAGCCTCATTTCCTAACTACACGATGTTTACAAGTGTAGAAACATTATTTGGTCATAGAGTCCCATAAGTATGCCAACTGTTACATTGGAACTAGCATGTACCTTAAAATAAAACAGTTTTAAAAAGCAATTAAAATATTCATTAGGAAGCTTCAACAGAAAAATGGAAATGACAGTAAAAAAATGAACACTGGGTAAATTGTTCAATCTTTATATAATAAAGGAAGAAATATAATGAGATAGAAAGATACGTTTTTAAGAAACTGTGATGTAGTACTTAGATATCTCATATTTGCATGACTGGAGCATCTTACACAGAAATGCCTTTAAAGAAAAATTCGCTGAACGCACATAAAATTTGCAAAGTCAACAAATGTTTTGCATTTATCTAATCTAGAAAGTGTTATATAAGTAAGTCCAAAACATAAGAGATGTTTCAAAATAGAAAAGTTAGACAGATAAGTATAAAAATCCGTAGTTTTTGAAAGGTTACAAAATTTATTATGTCATGGGTTGAAATTACAAAGTTGCCAATAAAAGTTTTAGTAAGTTATTTAACGACCTTAGAAAGGAATGTAAGTGACCAAGTTTTTTTTCCTCAGTTTTTCTACATGTTGTAGATCAGAGACTCCATATTCTTCTTTTATTGTGAATTTTGTCAAGGTATGCAAATTCTACTTCATTTACTGCAATTTACTCTGCATGATTTGTCAATATTTTTCATATTCACAAACAGAATCTTCCCTAAACAACCAGAAATTATTACCTTTCCTTCTGCATCAGAATCACTTTATCTTATTATCTATACAGATAAATTTCTCCAAAATTAAACCTCTGTCCAGCTTAAAGGTTTAATAGTCTGCCCGATGGGTTCTTACCACAATGGTATTCTAGAATTTCAGCTAATGTTCACAAAGAAAGGTCACAGATCATTGTTTGAGTTCCTTCTCAATCCATTATTGTCTCTTTTTCTGTTTTCTCTTTCCCTCCCTCCCTCCCTTCCTCCTTCCCTCTTTCCAGTCCTCCCTTCCTGCCTTCCACCCTTACTCTTTTCCTCCCTTGGTTTCTTTGTTTTCACACATTTAGAGTATTCAAATGCTTGAAGTACCCAAATGGCACATAGAAAATATTTTATAACTCATCACAATTTAACAAATTCCATCTCAAAAATTCTCCAAAATAAGATTTTATGCTTAGTGGCCTTTTACTCCAGGTATCTTGGCAAGCAGATTGAACTAAAATTGCACAAACCACACAACTAGTGAAACCACACCAATTCCCAAAGCTAACTACATGCATCGATGGGCCTACCAGTAATCACATAATAAAAATAGATTCTAATAACTAAAGTTAACACCATAAATCCTTCAGAACAAAATTTAATTTCTTATTCTGTTAGATTAAATTAATTCTTATTTTATTATTTATTTATCTGAACCTTTTTATTCCAATGCACTCTAGGTTTTAGAACTTTAGTCATTTCCAGTATTTGGAGATAACATAGAAGAGTTTGGAATATATCAACAAGTTAAGCAGAAGTGGAGAGTGAATAATTAAGAAGAAAACTTTGTAAATGGTTCTTATTAAGCAAGTTTCCTGAACTGTATTGTTTACCCTCTCTCATTTTTAGTCTAATCTAGCCCTGATAAAAAGCTATATCTATTTCACATTTTTTGGAAAACTTATATGACTTTCATGGGAAAATCTAATACTCTCTTTCTCCCACCACATAAAGTCATTTGCATTCCATTTATAACTTCTATTTCATTTTTTATTTACATTCCATCTTTAATTGTCTTCAAAAACTTCTTATGGGCTTATTAATTGGCATGGAACATTGACATGTAGAAATGAACTTTAGTAACTTCTACTCTTTATAAATATAATGCTTTTTAAAAGGATAAATTAAAAACTCATTAGTAAGTCTTTTCAGATGTGTGTCACCCTATGGTGTATATTAAAGGATGGAGTTTAATTTACTACCAGGACACTTACATAAAATATATTTTGAATAATAATATTTAATTTAATGTAATTATATAAATGGTAAATTCTCCTCTAATCATTCGGTATCCCAATATTAGCTCTTACACTCTAACATCTCATTTACATAGCCTTTGAAACATGAGGGTTGACATTTTATTACTTGTAAAATGACACAGTTTTATTTCCTTCCAAAAAAGACAAGTCTGTGCTTCATTTATATGCTCAACACTGGATTTCATGGATAATATTGTTGATTGCTCACAATTACAAATTTATTTTTAACCTTTTCTCATTTAGTTAGTGCTTGTTTGGAGTTTTGCTACTAATATAACAAATATATCACTGATTCTTTCAAAATACCCATCTTCATTTTTTTAAACATCAGCATCTTCACTAAATTAAGATATATATATACATATATGTATATATATGTATACTTATATATGTATATGTATACTTATATATGTATATATATATGTTGTAGGAAATTTAACCTCATCTTTATGCATTACTAAAAACGAGTTGATGTCTCTTGTGGTTAATGAAACAAGGTAGTTTATATAGAGGATGTGTTCTCTTTTCAATGTTTTCATCACTTCAGTTTATCTGTGCTTTTAATACTTTGGCCCTCCACAACTTGAATTTCCTATAGTAGTAAGAGCATAAACAACAGGAAGGCATGTTCAACGTTTTGAGGTAATGAAAAAGCTGCTACCTCTTTTGTGTAAAGATATTCCACTCTATTATTATTCTGATTATTAGTACAATTGGCTGAAGTAATTATCATACACTACATAAAAAATCAGGTGTCCCTCTGAAATCCCCCCACTGTTTAACTTGTAGAAGGAAATGCATGACAATAAAAGTTTCAAATTGTTCTAAAGTTTGGGAGTTTGGGAGAAATTATGTATATATTTAATTTTGGAAATGGTTTGGAAAATAATTTACAATTAACATGTGTGAGATTCTTCAGATGTTAAGAAGTTTGAAAGATTGCTATGAAGTCTCCCTTGTAACTCAGAAACTTTCTCCCTCTCCCTCTCCCTGGAACAAAATCTTTTATCACATTTTTTCCAAATTAATTATAAAAGCTAAAAATGAAATCTTACTTTTCTTCCCCACATTAATCCTAAGTAGATCACAGGATTTTCTTGTCCATATTAATGGGAGTATAGCAGTAGTGATATTTAATTTCAAACTTTTGTAATTATAGCTAAAATTAAATTTTCCCATGGATGAATTTTCCATGTCCATAGATGAAAGCAGAGTAGGAGGATTAGCAACTGGACCTCCAGCATGACTTATGTTATCTTTGATAATTAATTAAAATCAATGTGTAGAAGCCTATATTTGGAACATTAAGGAGTTTCCAAGCAGGGATTTTTCAAACTCCATCACAAGTGGACTGTAAGGGGTGGGGAAATGGCAGTAGTTTCAGGAAACTCGAGATGATAAAGGGATGGAGTAGCTCCATAGCACCTTATTTTGTTTTCTGTAGTGTACAGAATTAGCTAACATGTATGCTCCAGAAACCTCACACAGTTGAAAAAAAGTGATTTTGAATTTCACTAAACACAGAACAGTTGCAAAGCCATTATACAGAGTCAGAAGGCTAATTCCTTCTTAAAACTGAGTCTTTAAAAGAATTATAGGTAAATGGAGAAGGATACCTATTGACATGGAAGAATTTGGTTGTCAAAATAACACAAAAATTAAATTAAATCTTGAAGCATAAATATGCTTTTGCTAATGCAACACTAAATAGATATGATGTAGATAGTATAATGTCATAGTACAAATATTCATTAACAAAACAGGACGTTATTTTACAACAACTGCTCCAGAGGGATGTTTTTGAAGCCTTTCAAGAAAAAGACCCTAAAATCCAAAGAAAATCATGTTATCATAGCCAGCAACTTAAGCCAACAACTGTTTCATTTTTTTTCTTTATTTATAAAAGTTGTGCAAGAACAAAGTGCATTACATAACAGTGTCACACAACTAATAAACCCACTGGGCATCTGTTTATCTTTGCCTGCCAGACCTATGTTTTCCAAGTGCAGGGCTAGCCATAGAAAGACATTCTGCCCTTTGGATAGCCAAGGCTAATTTGTCAGGGTTTGATTCAGTGGCAGTCACTAATTTGCTTTTTGTTTGTTTTTGTGCAGAAATGGGTACTTAAACTCAAGTACAAGGGGCTATCTTTCAGGTTTTATTCAAGACAAACTACTTGAGCTGCAGTTCCACTTCCACTTTTTGATGGTTAATTGGAGATAAATGTCAGTAGTTTTTCTGCATGGCTTGGCTTTGAAATGAGATCTTCACATCTCAGGCTGCTGAGTAGGGATTACAGATATAGGCCATGGAAGGATTCACTAAGTTGGATGAATGTACACTAAATACTTTTATCTTAACATCATTCTAGATCTTCTAACTTTTCCAAGCTTTCATTTCAAGAGAGATTTTCATCATTCCCAGTGAGGAAATACTGTGTAATTCTTAAATACACTATGGGTATTAGACACTACAATACTTTCTCTCTTTGGTATTTCATGCTCAAGAGGATTTCAGATTAAGGTCAGCCCTTGCAAAAAGTTTTGGAGACTGCATCTCCACTGGTAACAAGGAGTTCACTTCACTTAGCGTCAACTTATGTGTTCATAAGGGCATAGCTATTGGGCTCTTGTGATCCTCTGCTATGACTAGCCTAAACCTGTGCTAATTATTCCCTATGAGGGAGACCATAGAGTCCATGTTTCTTTGGGTCTGGCTCACTTCACTTAGTATAATTTTTTCCAAGTCCTTCCATTTCCTTACGAATGGGACAATGTCATTCTTTCTGATAGAGGCATAAAAGTCCATTGTGCATATCTACCACATGTTTCTGATCCATTCATCTACTGAGGAGCATCTGGGTTGGTTCCATATTTTAGTTAAGACAAATTGTGCTGCGATGAACACTGTTGTGCTGGTGGCTTTAGTGTGTTCTTGTTTGTGGTCTTTTGGGTAGATGCCCAAAAGTGGGATTGCTGGGTCATAGGGGAACTCCATGCTATGGAAACGACTGTTATATCACTGTTGTAATTATTTTAAACATGCCATGTGAAACTGTAGCTTCTATTGTTGATGATCCTCTTGAATCCCCTTCCTATGGTTGTACCTGCACTATCACTGTATCTTATCTGAGTACGTTGGAAACTGTGTATACTGGTATTAGAACTAGGAAAGTGAAAGGGAATACCAAAATCGAGAGACACGGGATAAAAAGACAAACGACCATAAAAGCAATGCTTACAAAACTGTTTGGTGTAATCCAACTGAACAACTCATGGGGGGAGAGGAAAATGGGGAGGGGGGAAATGATTGAGGAGGTAACAAACAGTACAAGAAATGTATCCAATGCCTAACATATGAAACTGTAACCTCTCTGCACATCACTTTGACAATAAAAATAATAAAAAAATTAAAATAAATAAAAAGCAGAGTGGTAATCACAGCTAGGTGAGGAATATAATAGAAAGATTGTCATTCAGGCTACCCTAGACAAATAGCAAGAACTTATTCAATGTCACAACTCCTAGAAATGTGATTCACATGTTAAAATGTCTCCTAGTAAATGCATGGCCCTGAGATCAAATTCTAGTATCAGTAAAAACAAGCAATCAAACAATATTTAAGCTTTGAATTTAGTATACTCATTGTGATTATGCCTGGAAAAAAGTATCAACACTTGAATTGTTCACACATTCCTAATATATATTACCTGAGAATTTGATGGATTCAATTCTTTCCACTCTCCTCATCATACTTCCTTTTAATGTTTACTTCTGATCTTTTGAGTTTCTGGCTCTTCAAGCCTTAAATTGGAATTAAATCCATTATGCATCCCACATTATAATTGATCATTTGTTGATATGGCTATACATTAGGTATCAAGTCCTACAGTCTTCTGCCTGAGTTTCTGCTTGGGCTGTTCACATCTATCTTCTTCTCCTGGTTATATCAATTATTAATATCAAGCATGTAGCTTCAATCTTCAAAGACTTTCCTGTGTACTCTAGAAGACCACAGACACTGCCATTCTGCATTTATAATCTTTGATAATTGTAAATTTTTCTTTGACCCTCTCTTATATCATAGAATTAATATGTAAGGATATTTTCTATGTATGCCTATTTCATTTCTATAACTAAACTATAAGGCACACTACACTTTTATTCATCCTGTACATCTTTCTCCCTGTCCTGTTGCCAGAGGAACTAATACAGTATCTATTAATACCTTTCATGTAATAGTGGGTCAAAACAATTTTGTTGATTTACATTTTAGTGGTTAATTCACAGTTGAAAAAATAATTCTAATGCTTCATTTATGACAGATGGGGTCTTTTTAATAATCTTATCAGGACTTGCACATATACAGCCAAAGATAATTGAGGAATGGAAGCTAGAAAATATTTGAGATGGAGTTATTGTCTCTTCATATTTTCTCTGAGTGGGTTGATGATTCAGGGGTCAGTTGCCAATCAGAGAAAATGGATTCATAATCACTTTTGTAGTGGAAAATAATAACAATAGCTAAGTGCCAGTGGCTCATGCCTGTAATTCTACCTAGTCAGGTGCCCGAGATCTAAAGATTGTGGCTTGAAGCCAGCCCTGGCAGGGTACACTAAGTATCTTATCTACAGCTCACAAAATGGTGAGACAAAGGACAAAAAGTGAACTAACGCAACAGTGATACTCACAAGACAATCTGTTGGAAATGAACTCTACTATTTGGGGGTGAGGAGTTGGTTGGGAGGGAAAGTGGGAGAAAATGAGGAAAGAGTAGCAATGTTCATTACCTCACTTACGTAAACTATAAAAAATTTTTTTTTAAAGCTGAAAGTGGATTTGTGGCTCAATTGGAAAAACATTGAGCAAAAAGCTAAGAGTCATACTTATAGGCACATTCTAGTTATTACAAATGAGGGAAACCATGCAGCCTATGTTTATTTGAGTCTGGATTACTTCTCTTTATATAGTTTTTTCCAACTTTTCTGATTCCTTCAAGATGAGACAATGTCATCCTTTCAAGCATAGAATTCTATTGTGTGTTTGTTTGTGTGTGTGCGTTTGTGTGTGTATGTGTGTGTATAATCATTTTCTTGATCCATTCATTCACTGAGGGGGAAGTAAACCCAGAAGATATTCAAAGATAAAACATTTACTCTTGAACATGATTAAAGAGGGCTCTAAATATTCAAACAGTTGAGAACAAAGGAGGATATTCTTAGGAGAGGATCAAAAGGGATCCCCCTTTTTATTCATATGATCATATAAAATGGTGCTTATGGAAATAACTCCAAGAAATGAAAACAAGAAGTTTTGTTTTTTTTTTTTTTTTTTTGCACAGCTTGTAGCTCTTTTTCTCCTTTTTGGTATATTCCCTTTTGTTGCTGTTTTTTAATTCTGTACCCTTTGTCTTACAGACAAATGGTGGGACAAAGGGTGAACCAATTCAGCAGTGATACTCACTGGACATTATATTGGAAATTAACTGGAAAAACTTGGGGGAGAAGGAGGTCAGCAGGAGAAAAACTGGGAAAAATGAGGGAAGGGTGACACTGTTCAAAAAGAAGTGTACTCATTACTTATGTAACTGACACATGTCTTTACATCACCTTGACAAATACATTTTTTAAGCTAAGCAGCAATCCTAAGGCCCTGAGTTCAAACCCAGTATGAATCACACAGCACAGAGGAGAAATTATAATAGCATATGGTTTCAGGAGCATTTTTTTTAAATGGGAGGCAACATGTTCAATAAAAAATATACAGTGGAGATACTTTGGTCTTACATAATTATTATCTACAATATGATCCAAATCATACTTGTTATCATTGCTCAGCCACTAAACACAGACATTTCCCTTGACCGAACAGCATGTCAGACATCTGTTACCACTGCATCTTATTGCTTCTGCATATTCATATTAACCTCCTTGTCCACCTAATATTTGTCTTCTCCTTCCTTTCACAATATAAGGCAGTAGTCACAGCCCATATCTGAGAATTACAGAGCCACCATTATATTAAACAGGTGCCTATATCTGGAGAACCTATGTTCACTGGCTGGTTGAACCTTATGTTAGATTTTGTGCTGCTTAGCTAGAGTTTCACTCAAAAGCTATTGAGCACATTAGAAAGATTACTTTGCCCTCTCTGACTCTAGCAGGAGCAATAAACCTGAATGCTAGGAAAAGGCTATGAATTGATGGCCTCTGAACTTAACAGTTGGAAATAATGAATGACTAGGGTACTTATTATGACAATGTCCATCACTGGAAGTCCATAGGTTCTCAACACTTTCATGGGCAGTTTACTTGAACGCATACCTTTTCCTTTACCTCTATAAAAAGTACTGACTTCAATGAATAATTTGGGTTAACTAGTCAAAAGCACAAACCCAATGCTGCTTCTTTAGATTTACCCTACTATGGCCAAAGTTTATAAACACCTTCATATTGTGGTTGCAAAGTTTTCCTTTATTTTCATGCATTTAACACTTCCATTTTATCAACAAAAAGGGATCTGATATCTGTAAGTTTAAAGTTAACCTATGAAATCCTTTTATTCTAAATGGCTAATGGTATCATTACTTTTATAAGTCACTTTTAATTTTTTGAATCCCCAAAAGAGTTTACCGTGTGTGAGCTTAGCTAGTGTCATGTCGGGGTTTTAAGCACACACCCCCCTTCCCCCCCTCACCTGCTCCCCTGACCTGCAGGGAAGGCATGCCCGACCAGAGGAGCCAAGAAAGGAAAGGATTAACAGACTGCCCGCACCCAGCCCTCCCTCACCGGAGGACAATCAGACGCGTCTGGGAATCAAGTCAGCGCAAGATCTCGTTTATTAAGGGGAACACATGGAACTAATATAAGGCACAAGAGCCAATCAGATCAAAGATCAGCAGGAAGAGAAGGGGTGTACGTGCACCTATCTAGAGACTGTAAGGGGAGGCACGAGCTGTCCATAAAGGAAGAAGAGCTGGGGACCAATCCTAGAGGTGGACAGATTTTTTGTCACAGCACACAGAACCACCTCTGGGTTCAGCGTCAGATGCCATCTTAGCCATATGTGGCCCCAGGACTGAGAAACAGGCAGAACCAGCTAGTTGACTTCCTCTTTCTGATCCAAGTGTGTCCCACAGTGTCATAGATATGGAATATATTTACATCTTTACAAAGATGTAAAGGATGTTCCATTCACATACTCCCCCACGCTGCTTTAGCCTTTACAAGAGTCAGATATAGCAAAGTATCAGTCAAGACTTTTCTTTTTTATCGTAGGGATTTCAAATGCAAGGGAGAATAAACAACTAACATATCTAGTAAGGAATGAATAAGCGAAATTTCATGGAATTTTGGAGAAAGCAAAGTATTAGACTGAATAGTCAAAAGAAGCCCATAGGTAAAACATTCTTACTAAGATAGTTAATAAAATAAGATATCATGAGATATTATGAGCCACAATGAATCAGCTTGATCATCATAGGCATCATTAGTAACAAGACTTATTTTGGAAGCATTTCTGTGCAACAAGGATTTTATAAAACACTTACACAGGTGTTCATAAAACTTTACAATAAAAAAGCTAGGCACTGATGGTTCACACATATAATCCCAGCAACTCAGAGGCTAAAATCTGAAGACCACGGTGGAAAGCCAGTCTTAGAAAGAATCCCAGAGACTCTTACTTCCAATTAGTCACCAAAAAATTTGAAGTAGTGCTATCTACAGCTCAAGGGGTAAAGTACTAACTTTGAGGGGGAAAAAAAAAAACCAAAAACTCTTGGGATATGCTCAGGCTCTGGGTTCAAGTCTGAGACCAGCACATACTTAAACAAAAAGTGAATTTTGCAATAATCCTACAAGGTTAGTCTTGACCCATTTTGTAAGAAAATATATGAAAAATAAGAGAAAGAAAAATAAGGTATGATTGCTGACACTCCATGAAAGGTCACATGGTGAATGGATCCTAGTGATGAGATTTAAATGTCATGGCATCTACTCTGTCACCCATGCTTGCCATTGAACTAATGCAGTCACGTACTAGGGTGATTTAAGTACATAAAATCTGATTTTTATTGTTTTTTGTTATTCTATTTTCTTTTCACTAGAGGATTAAAACATTTAAATTGAATTTTTAAAATATTACAATCTCACAGACAAAGCAATATACTTATTTTGGAAGTTGATGTGGAATTAAATCTTGTATTTCCGCTGCACAGTATAGGCAGTATTAAGGGAACGGGAGATATTTTCCCATGAACCGTGTTATTAGGTGCGT
Source organism: Perognathus longimembris pacificus (assembly GCF_023159225.1). Taxonomy (NCBI): domain Eukaryota; kingdom Metazoa; phylum Chordata; class Mammalia; order Rodentia; family Heteromyidae; genus Perognathus; species Perognathus longimembris. The sequence continues at coordinate 73,713,362 of NC_063164.1, read as the reverse complement.
TGTCTTAAGAGACCAATATAATTTTTTAATGTTTTCTCCAGAGGGAACATAATGATGCAGGAATTCAGATTGAACCATCTATATAACAGCAATAACAATAGTTTCCATCTGTGTAAACTACATGACAAACAACTATAATTATTAGAAGCCAGGTATTTCCCAGGCTTATATCACTATAAATGGAAAGTTCTAGCAGGTCTTGATAAAGCACATGTTTAAAACTAACAAATGCAGTAACCTCAGAAGAGAATTACATCAGAAAGAGGAAATTCAAAATAATGGAACCCCATAAAAAGTCTGAAATCCACTTCTCTGTAGGTATCATATTATTTGCCAATGTATTGTTTTTTCACTCTGATGTTTATGCATTTTAATTGGAGATGTTTAGCTGGAAATTTTATCTTCTAGTTTGATTTAAGTCTTCTTTGTAGGTGAACAAATAATACAAAAAAAAAAAAAAAAAACCAAAAGTATATTGGTTACTCTATTGGGTCTGAGGATACATGTAAGCTTTCAGTGACAGATCTAATGGTTATAAATTTACATTAAGCTTACAATGTCTCTGTTTATCCTGATATGCTCATTCCTTTTCCTTGCTTTGGTGCCTTGATTAATCACCCCTCACTTCTGTAGTTTCTCTTAACTTCCTTGTTGATAAGTTTGTTTTAATTCAAAAGCAGAGTGTCACCACAAAGTTTGGGGTCACTTCCTGTTGGTCTCAGTTACTTGGAAATGCTAGCCCCGTGGGTTTAGCTTTCATGGTGCTGCAAATATTTCATCATGGTTATTTCATACCTGTGTCGTGGCGACACTGTCTATTACTTTAGATTGAGTGGCTTGTGTTTCTCTTTTTGTATTGCACTTGAGGAACATTGTATGTATGACTCCCAACCCTGACGAAAATGAGATGTATTTTCCACAAGATAAAAACATATATAAAATGTTTAAAAAGAAGTCAGTATACTAACTTCTACTACAACTATATGTGTGCTTTTAAAATTATCAAACTTAATTCTCCTTAATCCCCTATGTGATAGTTTTACTTGTGTTCAAACATGACTAAACAAAATGCAGTTCTTTGTTGTTTATGCAAATGGAATGCACAGAACATATTTTATCACAGAGTTACTATAGCTACATTCTGAAAAAAAATTAAACTCTTACATGACACAATCAGATGCCAGGCTAAAAACTATTTTTCTCACAGATATAATCCCCATGTTCTTCACATAAAAATTGAGGCATCTGTTATATTTCATAATCAGATGAAAGGAGGATAAAGTAAGTATTTGAAAAATTATCTTAAGTAGTTATACAAGGGAGTTGCCATTAAGCAGTTTTTTATATGCAATGCATCTTGACCCAATGTTACCCCTTTCAACAACTTTTCAAGTAACTTGAGAATAATAATAATGACTAAAAATAATAGAAACTGAAGCCTATAACAATAGCCTATATACTTCTATGGAATCTCAATGTGTTCCTCCCTGTCTCTCTTCTTCCCTCCCCACTTTATCTCTCTGTCTGTCTCTCTCTCTTTCTCTCTGTGTCAACTCTCTCGATTTGTAATCTCAACCCTCACAATTTGTAATGCTTCTCCCATGATGTAGTCTATCATTATTTGGATGACTAAAAGCTTTAATTATTTACTTTTGGGAGTCCTTGAAACCCAAGTCATTACAAATCCTGAAGAATTTTCTGGGAAAGCTTTGAAATGCTTCCAGTTACAGCCTTGTCTTAATATCTTAAGAAGGAAAAAAATAATGTTTCTATTACATATTTTATTAAACCCTTTAGGTCCTTTTACAAGAGAGGAGAAGTACCAATTTGCGTATAATTTAGCAGAACAAAATATTATCCTATTTCAACCAGTTCCCAGTTTCTTGAAGTTTATTCAAGCATTAATAACCATTTAATGCAATTTAACTAGACTGAGGTATCCATTACATTAATACAATATATCCATCAGGAAATTAGAGTTTTGTCTCCATGAATTTATAAGAAGGTCCTTATAATTCTATTCAGTATTTTATGATGCTCATTTTTAAGTCTTGGTGTTACAGTGTAAGATCATCAAAATGTTCTTAATGATAAAATATTACCATTACTTGATTTACTGATCCATAAACCACAAGAGGTTTTTGTATATACACATATATATCATTAACATATTGAATATTTAAAGCACTAAATGCATCATGATTACAAAATTTTGTTAGAAATACAACAATATAAGTATAATTTTGAGATCTGATCATACACAACAATCTTTTAAGGGATAGCTATTGGAATGGTGTCCATGAGGTAATAATTTCATGTTATGAAGACTTGAATAATGTTTCCAAAGCAAAGTTCCATTACCTGTATGCAGATCTATGTTAGTAGATATATTCTGCCTTGTTTTATCCCCCCAAGTTTCTTATCATTGAATTTAGCTACCTTTGAACAATACCACATATCTAAGTTATTTGGTACTATGATAGGCTTTCCATCTCATAACCTTTGTTTTCTCTGAAAATACTTCTAGAGCTAAAACCCATGATCAAAGCAACAGGTTGCTGCTAATCAAAATCAAAAGCCAGGGATCAACTGTCCTGGTTAAAACTCTTCCTACAAGCCAGCAGGTTCTCATCTAGGAGGGGAAAATGTACCAACAGTGATAGAAGACACTACCCTGTGCTTTGATGTGAGTCTTCCTCTGTGTGAGAAATTGGAGAGGCTATCATATCAGACTTTGTGCAGTCTTTGCACAGTATCCATATATCACAGCATAAGACAACCCCGATCGTCAAAAACCACCTTTACTTCATGTAGAAAAATCTGTTCTTCCATATAAACCTAATTTGTCTTTTTTTCTAGTAAAAAGTGGGTTTTGCTGTCAGGATCCCTATCCTTTTTGTCTAATTATTAAATCTACTATCCATATCCATATAATTAATATTTTAATATCTTTTGCTTAAATCTAACTCACAAAGATATTTGGGGAGTAAAAGATTGAAAAAGATGATCTACTAACATCCTGCTGAGTGACTGGCTGAGGTCATAAATCCATACATTAAAAAATTCCTGGGGCTGGGGATATAGCCTAGTGGCAAGAGTGCCTGCCTCGGATACAGGAGGCCCTAGGTTCGATTCCCCAGCACCACATATACAGAAAACGGCCAGAAGCGGCGCTGTGGCTCAAGTGGCAGAGTGCTAACCTTGAGCGGGAAGAAGCCAGGGACAGTGCTCAGGCCCTGAGTCCAAGGCCCAGGACTGGCCACCAAAAAAAAAAAAAAAAAAATTCCTGTTACTAAGATCATAATGGTATTTGAATGGAGAAAAAAACATATAAAGACAGATGACCTATACATATCAGCAAGGAAAATCAACTAAATGTGCATACTTTTACCCTTTATCTACTCCAGATTTAAGACATTATTAGAGGAAGGAGAGCAATGTCCAAAGTTTTTGTGCCTACATTTCCTAATTGATTCAGTCAGAGGGTTACTCATAAACACTATTTTTGAAAGCCTAGCAGGCAAACAAATGTACAACAAATGTGTTTCTTTGTACCAGAGATGCTTAGCTAAGCCCATATGAGTAAGTGTTATATGTCCAATCTCTTTTTTCCTACTCCATCTTTGTTATCTATATACCTTGTAATGAAACAAAGTGAGATCATAAACATATGTTGTATGGCTCTATTTATCTTACTGATCAGGCAGTTTGGATACTGTTCTTAAAGAGTAATGCCTCAGTGAGAACAGATCAATCGCTTTAAATTCAATGAATAGGTGTTGTTACAACAGAATACAGAGTAGGCATAGAAGGAAGCCAAAAGAGACAACTTGATGTGTGCCTTGGCAAAGAAATGGATCCAGGAAACAACTCCACTAGAAGGTTTCCAGTAGTCTAGTTTCACATCTCAGTTTGATCATGTATTTTTTTCTAATCTCATACCTGTCTTATAGTCAAATAAATATATAATACCTCACTGAATTTTTCTTTTCTGCATATCTGTCAAATCCATTGTGTATATTCATTCAATAACTATTAATTATGGCATCTACAATATTAAATGTGTTTATCTTCTGTATCTTGTATCTGCTATCCAATCTTGTCTCAACCTGAAGACCTGGTGGCTAGAGTGCAAACATCTTGCCTAGAAATCTAGGCATACATTGGCTGTATCAGAACCAGAAGTACAATTTTACCTTAGAATTACAATTTTACCAAATCTATACTGGTGCAGAAGTTAATATTAGCTAGATTAAAACAAATTTAATTCAATTTAAACTATAGAAAAATAAATATCTGGGTGAATGTGTTTGGGAGACAGGATGTTTATATGGTTCCCAGAGTCATGTGAAAGAAATGCAAGATAAACAAGAGATAGGAGTGTTCAGTGTTTCCAATATGACCTCTAGTTATCAAAAATCATGCATTAGGACCACCGTGGGAAATACCTACCTGATATGGTGTACAGATATTTTACTCAATATAATTTTATTTCTTGCAATAATTAAATTACACTTAATTCAGACACTAGTTTTGAAATACAGGCATTTCAGTTTTTTATTTTCTTTGGATAATGGAAATATTTTAGTAGAGGTCCACAAATTATATATGATAATTGAACAAATTAGCTTGGTGCTTATCTTCTTATTGTGTTTATTGACAGTGGTTTTGAGTGGGTATAGCTGATGGAGATTGTAAGTCTACTATTGCCATGAATGGAACCCCTTCTACGTATTCAGGGTTGAGAGTGTTTGATAAAGCAATCACTTCCATAATTTGATTGAAACAGCATATTATAATGAAATGTGTCTCAGGTCAGCAGACATAGTATCTTGTTCCTCCTCCTACTCTTACAAGTTAGTTGATATTTGTTCTGGGGATATGCCAAACTTCAATAATTACCTTCACTAGATAAGCTCCCACTTTGTGAGTTCCTCACACAATACTGCCTCTTATTCACAGAAGTTCTCATTTGTAGTTACTGTATCAAGTAGATGATAATTGGATTGGGAAAGGGATTGGGTATTGTCCCAGTTGATACTATATAGACTACAATTTCCATAGTATTGGGAAAAAGAAAAAAAAAACAAAACAGCACAGCTGATACCTAGTTTATGATTCTTATGACCTTTGGCACTAATAAAACATGTAGGAATAAGAAAATATCTATATGCTATTAGCAAAAATATAAAATTGATAAAAAACTTTCTAGAGGGGAATTTATTGTGTATCAAAATGTTAACGTCCTTTAATTTAACCATCATCTGCAACATTTTTCCTGAGCTTTAACTTGGGAACTGTCTATTCCCTGTGCAGGGTTCCTGGCATTCTCGTTGGTATCTAATGTTTTTATATTTGAATTATAACCATATCTTCCTCTTTCTTTTTGTAGTTGTTCCAACTTTATTGAGGTATAATAGAAATACAAATAATGCATATTTAAAAATGTAAAACATGATTTGATACAGATAATCATTGCAAACTTATTTCCATAAATTACCTAAATAATACTTTAACATCTCACAAAGTTACCTGTTATTTTTGGAGGATGTGTATGTGTGTGAGTGTTAAGAACATGAATGATAATTGTTTAGATTCTACATCTTTCTGAAAGCTTGACCTAACCATAAATATATAAGTAGAATTATTTATATCCTGCAATATGTCTCAATTCTCAGTACTTTTCCAAGCAATGTAACTTCTGTATACTATAGGCTGATCAAAGTGTCTGTCATACTGGCTATCTCTAGTCTGTTTATATTAAATTAGTAAACACATGAACAAATAAATGAAGATAAGGTATATTTGCACACATGAGTTATGACAATTATAAATCATTAAAAAACACAATCTTAAAATTTATGAACCACATTAATGTTAGCATTTAGAGAGTAAAATGTCCTCATATTATTGAAATATTATTAGTATGTAAATTTTTAAAAGGACAATGTAGTGCATGCTTTCTATAGTCAATGGTTTTAAGAATAAACAATTCATATACCTATGCCAAATTTCATCTCAGTTATTATGATATGGTACCAAATAAACACATCTGGATTCCCATTAGAGAAAATCATAGAACCGAGAACAAATACACTCTGATCTCTGAGTGGTTTATATTCTGACTCTTCCACCATCCAAACTAGGATATTCCCGTGGCATTGCAAAAGGGACAATTCCACCAAATCATTGCAACAGCAATTATATTATTTCTATACTTTCCTCAACCCTTAAGTGTCTAGTCCTTTCATCAAAATTTTTGATGATTGTACAGAATATAATAGTATTTTTACATGGAACAAAATGCATTTGTTCATTTAATATCCCTGTGAGCTATACACTGATATGATCAAGTTAATTTTTATCTCCATTAGCTAAAACGAATGTAAAACTCCATTTTGCATTACAATTTTTATCTTTCAATCCATAATATCTTTCTACATATATATATACATATATATACAGTTTTCAAACATCTAAATACATCCTGCCTCATCAAATCATTTTGCAATTAAGCTAAATTATTATATATATATCCAGAGTTTGATATTTCACTTAATCCAATCACCTATATATACAAATGAAGATACCAAGTCACAGAGTTTTCATGTATGCTTTCTCCAAGGACTAAATTAAATATAAGTAGCCAACAGAGATCACACCTAATATAGGACCCTTAGTTATCCAAAACTTGTTTGTGCATTTAATTAGTATGTTACTTTAAATAACAGTAAAAATCTACAGTTGGTTATGCATGCACTTGCACGTGACACACACACACACACACACACACAAGCAAGGGTGGTAAGAATTTTCGTCTGAAAGTTATAAAAAATACATCAATTATTAGAATAGAAATATTTTCTGTGATTCTCTTGTGCTATACTCCCACCCTCCTAGTGAGATTAATTGTGAGACAAATGACATGAGATGGCCTTATAAAATTTCATTCTGGAGAATTTTTTTCTTCTAAAGGAAATGATAAATATGTGTCTTTTGTCAACTGCATTCTTTACTAATCCAATTGCACCAAGCTAATGAGAACTGGGTTAGAAAATACTATGAGATTCCCATGCCCTGGGTCAGGGAAAGCTGAAGATGTCACTGGCAGATGTGTTCAGTCTCTGGAAGATAGCTACTGAGCACTTGGCCACTCCTTAGAGCACTGGCTATGTAGGAGTCTGTGCACTTGACCTTTCTGCTAGAAATGGAGAGCCTTCCTGTTGCTTAACAGCAAACATGAGCAGGGAAAAAGGCAGACTGTAATAGAATCTTTGCCCCCAACTTTTTCTTTTGTTGCTTATGTGAAATAGTCTCCCCATTTTCTTGCTGAGGAAAAGCCACTGGAAATGCTGCATTTTCAGAAAGCAATACCTGTGTTGACATCTTCATTGCGTGACAGAGCCAGGAAAGGGTCACAATCAGAGATGTCAAACACTTCTGTTTTTCTGAATCAATATTATTTACTCTGTATTTACAAAAGTTACAGACTTCAATTACTTCAAAGAAGATTTAAAATTTGCTATGGCTAAAGAAAAGGATTTAAATAAAAAGTTTAACCATATTCACAGTGGCAAATACTCTATTTCCCTTACTTACCTTGAAATTAGGAAGTGTGGGCATCAGGTTAGAGATATAAGGAAGTCTTGAAGTTCAAAGTAACATAAAGAATTTCTTTCAATATTTTTAAATCAATATTCAAAATCTCATATGTAAATTTCCTCCTTTAGTTTCTTATAAGATTTGCTTTGTTGCAGTTTTTAAAATTTCTACTCAGCTAGGAAATCATTTTGTTGCTTTTCTTTTTTTTAAACCAAAGGACAGGTGTTTCTACTCCCTTGACCATACAGTCCTGGAGACTGAGTACATACACTGAACATATCATGACTTTCCTCCTGTATCCCAAGAAACCATGAATTCCATCACATGATATAATATAAGAATTGTTCCTTTTGTATATCTCTTGGGATGTCATTTTGAATGTTTCAAATGTCCCAAGTTTGAGGATTTTTTATTTCAAAGGATATGGTCAACTTTCATGATGACTGAAAACATTTTGGCTTCTCTCTTTTGGACTTTAACTCAAACAATTTCCTTTGCACTTTTGTGTTGTCTATTTGCAATCTGCCAAAGGACCTTTCCTTTTCTGAAGCATTCACATCATCCACATATTTGCAGACTGCTATCATATTCCTTTTAGCAAACACATAGCCAAACTATACATTACTCTGTGTCTCTTAATCTCTCCATATAAATCAATTCCCTTAATCATTTTATTTTTCTTCTGTGAAGTCACTCCAATTTGGCTTCATGTTCTGAGGTGACAAAAATGGAAGACAAATTTCCCTGTTCATACTCAATTCTGTCAAGCGGGAATACTATTGCCTCTTACACATTAATACATTCATAATGCCAACTCAGTCAATATCCTTTTGTATTGTTGAATTCTATTGTTGTTTTATCCTATTCTCCCTGGAGATCTATCCTGGAAAGAACTTCGAAATGATTCTTTATGTTATTTCTTGGGCAACAATCAGAGTAGAAATCATAAATATTTTTATAAAGACAGCAGAAGAAGACATCTGTGTCTTTACTCCAAATTCCCTAAACAGTTCTTATATAGCTAGATATTTTACTTTTTTTTTTTTTTGCCAGTCCTCGGGCTTGGACTTGGCCTGAGCACTGTCCCTGGCTTCTTTTTGCTCAAGGCTAGCACTCTGCCACTTGAGCCACAGCGCCACTTCTGGCTGTTTTCTGTATATATGTGGTGCTGAGGAATTGAACCCAGGGCCTCATGTATATGAGGCAAACACTCTTGCCACTAGGCCATATCCCCAGCCCCGATATTTTACATTTTTATCCAGTGTCTTTCCATTAAATATGAAGCCAGACATGAAAATTTCTAGGTCCCACAGGGAAATAGTTTTAGGAGAGGAAAGTAGGAATTTGTAATGAAAGTACTCCTTTCAACTTTACCAAAATATACTTCCATACAGGCATGGAATCAAAAGTAGTTTGTTTTATAAGCACTTGCTAAATTTCAGAAGGGAAACTAAATGAAACTTGAACACTTATGAAGTCTGAGGAGTCATTTTCCTTCATAAGTGTGTGGAATTGCATCTTTTAACTGTGTGTCATTTAGTGATAATCTGTGAGTTTCCTGATTCAGTAAGGTATTTGGAACAGGGTGGACGTTGAATCACTTTTCCTGCTCAAAAACTGTGTGAATGTTAATCCACAGGTCATTAACACCTCATATACATGAGTTACAAAAATCTGGGCTGGAAATATGGCCTCGTGGCAAGAGTGCTTGCCTCATATACATGAAGCCCTGGGTTCAATACCTCAACACCACATATATAGAAAATGGCTAGAAGTGGCACTGTGGCTCTAGTGGCTTAGTGCTAGCCTTGAGCAAAAAGAAGCCAGGGACAGTGCTCAGGCCCTGGTCAAAGCCCCATGACTGGAAAAAAAAAAATCTGGGATGTGCATGAATTCACACTGCCCACATCGGTAGCATTTCTTGGAAGTGCATAGGTTTTGTTTTCTGATATTTGTGTCTGACATACTTCCTTCTTTGGCATTTTCACTGTCATTGGAGAGAGAAATTTTATGAATTTGGTTTTATTTTAATACTTTTTTTCATGATTAGAGGTGTGAAGCTGCTGGATGTGAAATTCCTTTGGTTGTTCACTGGAGATGGCATCTTGAGTAAAGTGAATCCTTCATCTGTAGGGACTCCATCTTGATGGCGATTCATAGTCTTGGTTTACAAAACTATTTTTGCACCTGAGGAATTAATGTTGTTTCAGTAAATCTTAGTCATTGTTCTTTCCTTTATATTCTATAAGGAAAAGATTTTCTTCATCACCCTCTCTGTACTCTATATGCCAATTCTTACATTCATCATCATAGACTTAAGCAAGATATTAAGAATTATATAAGATGTAGTAATTATATCAACTAATTATCAAGCAATCTCTCTATCAATGTTGAAGTATTTGTGTGTATATATGTATATATGCATATTTGTATATGCCAACTTTAGTAACTCTATCCAAGTATTAACATGCATTTTTTGCTTTTTTCTCATTAAAACGAATGTCTGAAAATATGATCACTGCAGTTTTGTCTATCTTTTTATTTTATTTTATTTTTTTGCCAGTCCTGGGGCTTGAACTCAGGGCCTGAGCACTGTACCTGGCTTTTTTGCACATTGCTAGACCTCTGCTACTTGAGCCACAGCACCACTTCTGGCTTTTTCTGTTTATGTGGTGCTGAGGAATCAAACCTAGAGCTTCATGCATGCAAGGCAAGCACTCTACTTGCAAGTCACCACCCCCCAAAGAAATAATTAGGAAAGTAAACTACTGAAAAAATATCAAAGGAAGGAAATGAACACATGTGAAATAAAACATTTCTTTTATAAATTTTACAAATGCATTGGCTGTTAATGAAAGAGACACTTTACAATACCTAAGGAAATACAAAACAGTCACACTACAAACTCAAATTCTTTCTTACAGTAAAGTAACAACCAGGCAAAGACTTTCTCAAGCAGGGTTTTTTGGAAGTCTTTTATACTTCCTTCTACCAAAATGCTCTGCTCTCAGGCACAGACTTCAATCACATAGTAAATAAATAGGACTTATCTTTATAAGGTTACTTTTGAGCGGTCTAAAACTGTAACACTTGTGTTCGCTTTTGCCCTCTACTTTCTCTGCTTCATTTCTCTTCTATATCACCTGTGGGTTTCAAATATATCAAGCATTGTCCATGTTGATTCTACTTTCCTTTCATATCCTTACAGAATGTAAGCTCATAGAGGGAGACATTACTTTCTCATTGTTAGTGAATAAATCATAATTTCAATAGAACCAAATAAAGTAAAGAGTATCTTAGGATTTGCCAAAATTGACTGAGGTTTAAAAATTAGGTTTTAAATTAATAACAATATAAATACAGGTAAAATGGCAGAACTGAACTTAGTAGAACTTTTATCTAATAAATAGTAATTGTGTTCTCTTTACCTTTTATTATACATGCACAAATAAGTTCTATTTGTAAACAAATCAGTTTTTCTGCATAATGTTGTAACAGGTTGAAACATGTTATTTATCATTAATTTTATTCCTATAATATTCTAGAAAGTATAAAATAGAGAATTGATATAATAATTAGGTGTACTTAGCAAATGTTGTTTCTAGAACTCCGTATTTCAGAGATTAAATGAAGTGAATTTCTTGCATGGAAACATGGCCAACGACTTCACTTCATACATCTCTTTGTCTTTTATAAAATTGTACAGATCTTCAAAAATATTTGAGAATGTCTGGGTAACACATATTCCTTGAATGCTAAAGCAAAAGATAATGGAAAAATCTAAGGAGATACAACCTTGTTTACTAGAATTTTACCATGATCATTTTTAATATTCACATTTTCTACTTATTTTTTCTGTTCTATTTTCCATTCTTGGACTTAGAATCATCCAGCCTACTGCCTATTTTCAATTTTTAATCAATTTATTGCTCAATTCTTGTATTGAAAGTCATACTATTTTTCCATAAATAGGTAAAGGTTAAATATATAGTGGAACCATACAACATCTGAAAATACAATAAATATTCAATAGTGTCTGCAAGGATGTAAGACAAATAAAAGCAGAAAACATTCAGAGTTGCTTAAAACAAAGGAATTTAAAACAAATCATTTATTACATCCAGATTTGGAAGGTGCTGCAAAGCATGCATTGTTGACAATCCAATCACTAGCAACTTCAGTGTCTATCATTCCTGCAACTGAGTTACAATGAACCAGGAAAGCCACTGGAGCAAAAGGCCAAACTAATGTGCACACATTCTGAAAAATTATGAGTGTTCTCATTAGGAAGTGAGCCATTGAAGAAATTCCCCCTAGATGGAAATCCATGTTCTCCCCTCCTGTCCTCCAACCTCTTAGAAGTGCTTCCATCTACTGAATGCTGGGAAAAATTTACCAAACCTGAAAGAACCATTTTGCAGCAAATAAAACAGACCAAGACGAAGAACACAAAACAGAAACCAAGCACACCAAAACACTGTGACTAATGAATCAAAACTACAATTGTAACTCATTTTCAAACATTCAACCCAATTGATTCTTTTCCCACTAAGACTGTAGGAGTTACAGCAGTGAATATTTTAACTATGAAGTGATGGTCCAACATAGGAGAAAAAAGGCTTTTATAAAAATCCTCTTGTAGAGCCATGCTAGATATTTGTACTTAACCATCTGAAAGGAGATGAAGTTTGATTTGAAGGTTGAGATTGGTAATGGTAGTTTGTTGATGAATATTTTAAGAAAATTTGTCATCATGGGTAATTTAGAAACTGACATATAGAGATACATAAATAGACTTCTGGGAAGACAGCAGAGGAGTAGCAGATCCCTAGCTGAGCTTCTCCGATATCCCAGTCTTACCACTCCAGAGAAACTTTTTCTCCTAGAAAGACAGCCCAAGTAAATTATAACAGTATAGGGATTCTGGCCAGAAAGGAAAAATCCACTTTGCTGGCCTGAAAACACAGATTTAAGCTACAAGAGGCATCCTGCCATCACACTGGTGCCTGGCCAGCAAAGCACCTGGCACTCTGTGCACCTAAAGCACACAAGGGTGACCAGGAAGAAATACTCCCAACAGCAACAAACAGACTTGAATCACAGGCTGAGCATGGATAGGCCAAACTGCCAAAGAAAGCATGAGTACCCCATGAAAGACATTCTTACTTGTGCCCACAGAGTAGCATCAGGAAGCTAGCCCTTCCCCCATCACCAGAATGAAGCATCATCTTTGACAACTGTCATAGACCGGGCCAAAGCAGACTGGAAATAAGCAGGCCAGGGGAAAGTGAGGATGAAGGGGCCATCTTTGAAAAGGGCAAGAGTAACTGAACAGTGAGAGCCAGCTCTGCCCAGAAGGTTCCTCCACCAACATGAGAGGATCTCTCCCCAGGCCTAGGCTCACAGACTCAGGTAAAGTCAACTGGAGGTGCCCCGCCCAGCCCCGCCCCACCCTGCCAACGCTGCCGACTCCCCAGAAGCTGCAATTTCTAAACTCAAACCGAAAGCAGGGAGCAGCTATTGGTGGCACAGAACAAAAAGATGGGAGAGTAAAAGGTTTTTGAGACAGATAAACGGCCCCATTACAGAGGATTCCCAACTCCTACCAGCAAACAGAGCTGAATTCCACAGCCAGCTCTGCCCAGGAGAAGGTTGCCCCACCCTGGAGGAAGGAACTTTCCCCGGGGCAAGGGGCTAGCAGCCAGGTAAACCAGGCCCAAGGCCGCCCGCCCTGCTGACTTCACAGCCTGTCATTAAAGGCAGTGGCCCCACAGCTGACAGGAGGAGCCATAGTTTCAGAGACTGTTCAGCATCCCACAACTACAGAGGACACCGAAATCCTACCTACAAGCTTTGTGACCCACAGAGCCCCAGGATTTAACTAATAGGGGAGGAGGGTCAGAGCAGATACACCCCCTCCAAGCTGAAAGCAAATCAAACCAGCCAAGCAGCAGGAAAGTAGATTGTAAATCATTGCAAGAACACCAGAGACTGGAAAGAGCCCACCCAAACAAGGAAGACTCCCTTTTGCTTCCGATGTTTGTCTGTTGTTGTTTCTTATCCATTTTTTTAAACTTTTTTTTTTTTTTGTCTTTCATTTTTGAGTTGTCATTTGGTTCGTTTTTTTCGTTTTGGGGTTTTTTTTTCAGGATATATACATATGTATATATGTTTTCGTTTGTTTTGTATGTTTGTTTTTCTGTTTTTTCTTTGTTTCTCTTCTCATATTTTCTTTCTTTAAAATTACTTTCCATTGACTAATATATTTACTCTTTTTCTGTTGACTCTCCATTGTTTATCATTTTAACCTTGTTTCTACTGATTCTATTCTTCTCCACCTTTCCACTTCACTGAAACTAAATCCAAATCACCATCCCCCACTCATTTTACTCCATTCTCTTCACCACTCCTAATTTACCCTCCTAAATTTATTTCCAGGCCCTCCAGAATCCATTGACCGCTGGTAATTGGCAGACTAGATAGAGGGTATCCCTGTTCAATCAAAATGATTCAATGGGGTTCATAGAGAAATCCCACAAGTACAAAAAGATTTGTTCATATGATTAAAATGGTAAATAAGTAACTACTGAATCCAGGGCTCAGGATAGGTAGCTATATTAAACTTATATTCTTTGGGGACACCAAATCTGCTTTTATATACAAAAAAGAGAGGGAAGGTATCTGTATATAATTGTGAACTTATCAGAGTTATACAACAGGATTGGTGAGGTCTGCTCTGGGTCTTGAACAGTGCTCACAGGAGCTTGTAGACTGGCATTTCCAATCCAAATGGACAGAAGAAGCACAAGAAAGATGGCAAGCCAGGGAATCTCATCTTCTTCTCAAAATAAGCAGGAAGCAGAGCAGTCAATCAAAGACCTAGAAGAGAACCCTCAAAATGTTCTACAAACTCTACTGATAAAAATGTTAAACAAAAAGTTTGAATCTCTTCATACAGCTATTCTAGAGCATGAGCAGGCGAACCAAAGATTAATACATCAATCTGCCCATAAATATTAGAGAACTTCATGGTCTCCATAAATAGAAAAACAAATGAATTTCAAGAGTCTAATGAAAAGACAGCTACCCAGCTAAAAGATTTGAGAGACAGCACTCAGAACCAAATTAATGAAGTAAAGAAGTCCATACAGGACCTAAGAGAAATTTATAGAAAAGACATGGAAGCCACCAAGACAGACCAGTCAGAAGGAAGGGAGATTAGAAATCAAGTAGCTAGCCGACAGAGTAGACGAGATGAAGCAGAGGATCGAATCCCAGAATCTGAAGATTCCCTAGACTCTATGGAGAAAAACAAATACAAAACTAATACAATCAACAGATCACTTCAGGAGCTCCAGGATAAAATCAGGAAGCCCAATTTAAGGCTAATAGGTATCGAGGAAAACCTAGAGAAAGAAGTTAATGGAATAAGCAATATGTTCAACAAAATAATAGCAGAGAATTTCCCAAATATCCAGAAGGATAGGCCTATCCAGATACAAGATGCTTGTAGAACCCCAAACAGACCACACCAGAATAGGACATCCCACTGACAAATTGTGATTAAAACAGGATCAATAGAGACCAAAGAAAGAATCCTTAAAGCTGCTAGGGAGAAGAAAATAATCACAAATAAAGGAAAACCAATGAGAATTAGTCCAGACTTCTCAGCAGAGAGCATGAAAGCAAGGAGAGCCTGGCCATCAACCAAGAATACTGTACCCAGCTAAACTCTCATTCATAGCCGAAGGTCAATAAACGTCTTCCACATTAAAGAAAAACTGAAACAATATATTTCCACCAAATCAGCAGTACAGAAAATCCTCAAGGATGTTCTACACATGGAAAATAATCAAGATCACAATTCAGACAGAGAAATGAACACTAAATAGGCAACTGGAATGTTAGATCAAGAATTGGGAAGACACAGCCTTTAAAAAGATAGCTATAATAAAAGGAACAAATGATCATCTCTCAATCCTAACTCTAACCATTAGTGGATTTAATTCTGCAATTAAACAACATAGGCTCATAAGTTGGATCAAAAATCAAGATCCATCTTTCTGCTGCCTCCAAGAGACACATCTACCCAGCAAAAGCAAACGTTTTTCAAAGTGAAAGGCTGGAATAAAATCTGCCAAGCCAATGGCCCCCAGAAGCAGGCTTGAGTTGCAATCCTTGTACCAGATAAAATTGACTTCAAATTAAAAACGGTAAGAAGAGACAAAGAAGGTTACTACATACTAACAAAGGGATCTCTCCTACAGGAGGATATAACCATCCTAAATATCTACACTCCAAATTCAGGAGCACTGAACTTCATCAAACAAACACTACTGACTCTAAAAACACTCATAGATCCAAACACATCGATAGTTGGAGACACAACAATGTTCATCACAGCACAATTTGTCATTGCTAAAATATGGAACAAACCCAGTTATCCCACAGTAGATGAATGGATCAGGAAAATGTGGTACATACACACAATGGAATTTTATGCCTTTATCAGAAAGAATGACATTGTCCCGTTCATAAGGTAATGGAAGGACTTGGAAAAAATGATACTAAGTGAAATAAGCCAGACCTAAAGAAAAATGGACTCTATGGTTTCTCTCATACAGAATAATTATTACAGGTTTAGGCTAGTCACAGCAGAGGATCACAAGAACCCAATAGCTATGCCCTTATGAACACATAAGATGATGTTAAGTGAAATCAACTCCATGTTATGGAAACGAGTGTTTTATCACTGTTGTAATTACTTTATATATGCCTTGTGAAACCATAGCTTTTTTTGTTCATGATCCTCTTGTATCCCCTTCCTGTGGTTGTCTGCGTACCATCACTGTAACTCATCTGAGTACCCTGGATACTGTATATACTGGTATTAGAACAAGGGAAAGGAAATATCAAAATCAAGAGACAAAGGATAAAAACACAAATGACTCCAAAAGCTATACTTAAAAAAAAATTTGGTGTAAACCAACTGAACAACTCATTGGGAGAGAGGGAAAGGGGGAGACTGAAGGGGTGAAATGAGGGAGGAGGTAATACATTGTACAAAAAATGTCCCACTGCCTTGCGAATGAAACTGTAACCCCTCTGTACATCACATTGGCAATAAATAAGTAATTATTCAGAAAAATAAATAAATAAATAAAACAGTGAAAAAAATTAATTGGTTAAAAAAACTATAAAAAATGCAACTTTCCCTAAATATCCATAATTAGTTATAGAAGCATTTAATAGTAGAAAAAAAATCCTTTTTCAATAAAGAAAGTGTCTATAAAGAGCAAATAAATAAAAATACATTACTAAGAAAAATAATAAGAAATAAGTAAATAAGCATCTATTCAGGAATCATTGGCTTATACCTATAAACTAACAACTCAGGAGGCTTAGACCTGAAGCTTGAAGTCAGTGCAGGCAGAGTCCATCTCCTTTTAAGTAGCAACAAAACAAAATAAAACAAAACACAAAAAACCTGGGATAGTGGCATGATTCAAGTAGTAGAGTCTATTAGCAAAACCTTTTTGAGAGTGAGGCTCCTGAATTCAAGCCCTATGCACACAAACATAAACACAAATTTTAATCATTTAAGCTTTTTAGTTACTTTGAATATGAGGAAAAAAAACCAATTAAACTTTGGAATTTTATTTTCTCTACAAAACAGTTAATGTATGTATAGAAAATAATTAGAGTAACTTTTTACTTTTAAGTGAATTAATAGTAAAAAACAAAAATAAATGCTGTTTATGTTGTCGTAAGAAGAAAATACATGAAAGTGACACAGAGAGATATGGGGGTCGTGAGACAGATAGAGAGACAGAGAAACAGACACAGAGACAGAGCGACAGAGAAAGAAGAAGAAGTAGGAGGGGGAGGAAGAGGAGGAAGAAGAAAATAGGAGAGATAGAATATGGAAATACTGTATGGAGGAGGATCCTACATAGACAGAAGTTTGGTGGCTATTTTTCTGCCTACTTATGAATGCTGACTGGGCATATTTACATCATGACAAATCAGATGGAAAAATCAGTGCCGAGGCACAAGCTCAGGATGATTTCATTGTAAAATAATAATTTGCTCATAATTATCCAAAGGGCTTCAAACTCTTTAGTTCATTCATAATGACATCTGAGTTACCAAAATATGGTATGAGTATACTTTGTTTAAAAGTTTACATTCTGATATTCAGGATAAAAACTAATTACCCTAATATGATAAATGCATAAATTATCTATGTAATTTTATAATTGCAACCTTAATTTCCAGGAATACATATCACTATGACACCATTTGCAACTTTTCTTAACTATTATCTTAAAACAAAACAAATAACAACAAAAAATAATATAGATTTCTGCTTAACCAAACAATAAAAGATCAAGAAGACAGAGTGTGTTTCTCTCATTTTTATGTCAACACCCAAATTACTTGTGGTTTTATTTTTACTATTTTTAAGTAGATATACAAAGGAGTTGCCATTACACAAAGCAGTTTATGAACATGATGCAGCATGATCAATGTTATCCCTTTCCACATTTTTGCCCATCCCTCCCAACACACTCCTTCCCCTGCTTTTCTTAATTTTGTAGAATACACATTGAATTCTTGACTGCATTCTTCCCTGTTATTTCATCTACCCTCCCCTTTGTGTTTTTAATAGCTACACGTGACAAAAAATGTTTTAATATATTTTAAGGGACCAGTCAACTTGGCTAATATCCCTTTTCAGGACTAGTAGCTTGTCATAGATTGAGTACTCCTGCGTTAACATTGTTAACTAGTAGTAAATAGATCAAGAGATTGGTTTACACAATAATCACCTCTCAGAATTTTATAGGGCTCTCCCAGCTAAACCCAAGGCATTGTTTTGCGACAGAAGAAAGATTAAAAGCTGAAAAGCGTGACCTTTGGCTTTTGACATAAATTCCAATATGTGAAATGGGATTTGGAAAAACTGTTAAAACCTTAAATTATCATTACATAGCAGATAAATGGCCATGTATCTGCAGTAACTAAATACACATGCCCAATTTAAGGTCATAAGTTTTCTGACCAGCACAGGGTCTACACAGTGAATTCAGAATTTCAGAGTTCCATCTACAGAGGAAAGACTTAAACTGCTGATTACCAAGATAATGCAAATGGTTTACAAGTCTGGTATCCAGAGGAAATAAGCCTTTACAAATGTAGAAAATTTGTTACCCCTGACATTTTAACAGCCCCTATTTAGAAGGTACTTTGTACAGACATTACTTTGTATCTTGCAATTTTAAACCTTTTTAAGGGACAGAGGCAGATAAATTTTGCTATACATTAAATTAGCTAAAATTATTGTCAAATTTGGCACATCTGTAAGACCTCAGAAGTAAGAATACATAGCTTATAATTGACCATGGCTTTCAGCAGCATCATATTTATCATATTAAGACTGCTAAACCAAAATTGAGTTTACAGCCTAATTATAAATAATGATTTTATAAAGCTATATATCATCCATAATTCATTTATGACTATAGTAAAATATCAGATACATGCAACTACCAGAAACAAGTCAAATCAGTAGCTTTTAAATTACCTTCAACTATAGTTCCTGTAAAGAAACTGTTAGGTTAGTACCTGTGTAGCAAATCAACATGCTGTAAAGAACTAATAGTTCTTTTCATCACAGTATAAACATAGAAATTCAAATAGTAATCTGTGTCACAAAAAATAATTTATAGTGCTGTACATTTCATTTCCCTTTAGGAATAAGAGGTATCATATTATAAATCCTGGAAGAAAAAGATACCCAGATGAGAGCTCTAATAATTAACAAGCCATTCATGGGCCAGATAAAAAGCATCTCATAAAACATTATTGCACCTTCTTTTCATAAATCAAGCAATCCTGAATAGACCTCCACAATAATAACAAAAGGAACACATGCACACACACACACACACACACACACACACACACACACACACACACACACACCCCACTCCTCTCACTGAGTTAATCATCATATTCTTGAGATTCTAAACCTGAAAAATGAGTGAATTTCACATATGTCCATTCATTGGTAACTATGGATATGTCTACCTTATAATATATGAAACTGTAACCTCTCTGTACCTCACTTTGACAATAAATAAGGAAAAAAAATAAAACTAAAGGGAAAAATTTACAAGGGGAATTTCTACTTGTCAGTACTGTCTTATAATTTATCATTTTTGATGGCAAGAGTTTAAAAATATTTTGTCACCATTCTTAAAGCAGAAAAGAGGCAAATACTTCGTTGAATGTCAGTTTTAAAGGTGTGTCCTCAATCTGTAATTATCCAAGATCATCTGTAGAAACTTGAATATTTGTATACATCTCTTGGAGTTTCAGTTAAAAATGGTCTCCTGAGAAAGTGGCTTCATCTGGTATTTCTATGAGAGTTACATGGCTAAAGAATTGATATTCACACATTCACTGCTCTGGAAATTGAGGTCCAACCTTCCCAGCAAATATTAGTGAGTCTTCAGGCTAAGTTAAGGTATGAGACTGGAAAGAGGAAGTGAGAGGGACAAGTACCATGAACACAAAATGGCGACTTGTGTCAGAACTAGAGACATTTGTGCCAGGCATCCCAGTGACTCATATGGAGTTCGGGAAACCCATGATTTGCCTTGAGAGGTGAATATAAAGTGGGACTGAGGCGAAACGTTTTAGGCGTTTTAACCAAAGTAATAAAATGAACTCTCTGGGGGGAAAAACAAAACAAAACAAAAAAAACAACCAGTAAGAAAAAAAGGTATGGAT
This sequence comes from Perognathus longimembris pacificus, assembly GCF_023159225.1. Taxonomy (NCBI): domain Eukaryota; kingdom Metazoa; phylum Chordata; class Mammalia; order Rodentia; family Heteromyidae; genus Perognathus; species Perognathus longimembris. The sequence goes on along the minus strand of NC_063164.1, from coordinate 73,692,962 downwards.
CCTAAGCTACTGAATAAATCTGTGATCATTATGAAATGTGCATGCAGACCCATACTTATGGAGTTAGTTAAATCTACAGTGATGCCTAGAGTTTCCCTCAGTATGTCAGATGAATACCTCACTACTGCCGATTCAAACCATTCAAATCTGAAACTATTTGCAAATCTCCCAAAAGAGTGATTTCTGTTGATATACATTTTTAAATATAAACAAGAAAAGCAAGAGCATTTACAAAAAAATTTGAGAAAAATGGGAGAAATTTATGTACTTATCAGATGAATAATAGAGAAGAACTTCACAGACTTAAAGCAGTAGCTTTCAAACTCAACAATTGATTTTACAGGTACCAAATACTATTGAAATATGTTTCTCTAATTGATCCTTGTGAAAATACAAAATCATAAAGGGACTGGAAGATTCTTAAGAAATTATACCACATATTAAAAACTGAAACTCACCAATTACATTATAAAAAAAGCAATGAAGAAGATACGACATAATTGTGATTTAGAACAAAATTTCAACCCAAATGACTACTCAAATGAGTCCCAACTATACATTTTCAAAAATTGCATCTCATCTAATTTACATTGTAGGTATATGTTTCAAGAACATACTTTGAATATGTATTCTAGATAAACATTTTTCTGGACAATGAAAATGACAGTAAAGTCATGCAAAATAAAAATAAAATAAAATATTGTATCTAAATAAGGATGGGAATACACAGACAACTTCTGCAGACAGAGATTGGATTGGTTGCTGCACATGGAACAAAATCATCTGGTGAAATGTGAATCATACAAGTTCAGTGATTCAGAAATGGGGCTTCCATGTGGGGCAATGAGCTAGAAGATGGAAATCTAAAGATTTTGATAAATGTTCACTTAAATTCTATCATAAACAGTATTAGCATACAAGGTAATATTTGGGGTTATGTTTTTTATTCTTTTTCTAGGTTGCATGTATCATTGCCATGTAAAGCTCATAATTTTACACACAGTATAAACAAAGAGAATTGAAAAGAATACCACATTTTAGTAGGAATTTAAGCAACATAAATGCAACTACGATTTCAGTTTCATCCCATGTGCCCAATTTGATCAACTGGTGAAATTTATTAGCTGGTCATGGAGCTAAGAAGGTGTAATTATTATTATTAGCAAGAAGAGACTTTCAGGGAAGCTGAACAAAATGAACCTCACTTTAAATTAATTTGATATTGCCCCAGAGCCTGAAAAAGTAAGAGGTATATATTTATGCTGGGTTATAAGTGAGACAAAATACCACAGCATTTTCTGGTCTATTGCATTATAAAACAGAGTATATATAGTAGCATTAAGACACTAATGCATGGTACTTAAACTGAAATCACAGTATTACATGATACCACAATTCATAGCCCTACAAGAAAAAAACTAAAGGTAAATAACTGAAGTCTACAAAACTCAAAATGAGGAATTATGTGGTGTCACTGGGACAGTTGTTATTGCCCCTAGAGGCTGTAGATCCATTCCCACTATGGAGCTAGTACAAATTAGACATATAGCAAATCCACCCTTTGGGAATGATTTTAATTCATGGCCCCATGTCTTATTGTGAAAATGAGAAAACTGCAGCATCACAAAATTCCAATGTTGAGCTTTGAATATATAGTATTATTTACTATGAGACTTTGGTAAAAACCGTTTTTGAGTCTCAAACATGTGTAGAAAAGGGAGCACACAAATCCCTATAGGGGATTTTGGGGGAGATTATCTATACAGTTGCATGGAAAGCTTTAAAATCACACATGTAACATACAAAACACTGAAGGTATGTTAAATGTGATTTTTATTTATACCCAAGGCCAGACATCCTTACACTGTTACAAACATGATTCTCTACCTTTGTGTGGATGTTATGTATCTTATTCTGTAATTTATGTTATTTTTAGTGATAGTGTGGTTAGTGAATGTGCTTTGCCAAATTTGGTCTTAACCCTTTTGTCCTAAAGAATAAAAGCATTCTTCAAAAGTCCAAAGCATGTTATGCTTATATTTTTCTTTCACATTTTCAAATTTGTTGGTATAAAAAACTTAAAACGTTTCTTTTAATCTTACCAAATATTATATTATTTGTAGTTAAATTCCTTCAGGGGGTGGGGGAGGTTGAGAGAGACAGGGAGAATGATGAAAGGGATGACATTCATCCTGATGTATTTTAGTCATAAACTGACATTTTGAATTGAAAACCCTTTCTTCAACTACTTGAGGATAAGAAAAAAAAAAATAAAGATATGCCTGTGACTAAATAGGCAGTCTCTCTTAGTAATTTTGGGTCTTAGCTTTCCATCACTGTGAACAAAGATACATGACATAATCAAATTACAAAGGGAGAGGTTGACTTTGCTAGTTTTGTAGGCTTCAATCTGTGATTGGTTGGTCCATTATGTTTTGTCCTATTGGAAACCAGAGCATCCTGGTGGAAAGTGTATGACAGAGAAAACCACTCATTTTCTGGCAGCTAGGAAGTTAAGGGATAGAAAGGACGAACCAAGGTTCCAATGTTCTCTTCTATGTCAGCACTTATGTGACTAGAAGATTTACAACTAGATTCTTTCTTGTAAAAGTTCTACCACCTCTCAATAACTATGAGCTATTGACCAAAAATTTAATACATGGGCAGGACAAATCTATTTCAGAACTGGAACCAGCGACGATTTTTAGTGAGGATAGACACTTCAGTGCCCTAATATTTCACATACACTGAAAACAAATTCCTAGAGGAATGGTAAATTTCAATTATCTGTTCTTTGAGTAAATGTGCATCCATAGTAAGACAAAAGTAAGTGACTATATCTGATCCTTATCAGGGGTTACTGCTTCATTTTATTTATTTATTTTTTTTTTTTGCCACTCCTGGGGCTGGAACTCAGTGTCTGAGCACAGTCCTTGAGCTTCTTTTGCTCAAGGCTAGTACTATACCACTTGAGCCACAGTGCCACTTCCAATTTTCTGTTTATGTGGTACTGAGGAATCAAACCCAGGGCTTCATGTATGTTAATCAAGCACTCTACCACTAAGTCACATTCCCAGACCAAGTTACTGCTTTTGCTTTGCTAGACTTTTCTTATCCAAGTTAATGTCTACTGGTGTATAGTTACATTTCTGGTTCTTTGTAACTAAATTTATTTCACTAATTTCTTCATAAATATTAACTGAACACCAAAGTATCCTATCAACCCAGTCCTGAAAACACTTCAACAAATTTCACTTGTTCTAAAAATAAATATTTTATATAAATTTATACCTAAGAGGTTGCTGAGCTGCCCTACCAGCTTCTCTAGCTCCTTCAAAAATCATATTCATTGCTTCAAATATATATGAACACATTTCCATATGCAAATATACAAGCAATATTTTATGATATTGAGAAGAAAAATACCTTCTTAGTCCTACTCAAAATTTTGAGTTCCAAAGCAAATTAAATGATCCTCATAGTTATAAGCCATTCACCTATTAACTTGTTAAATACAAATCAAAAGCCAGAACAGCTTACTTGCCCATACACATTAACATTAACATCACTGCACAAAACAGTTAATGGATATGCTGAAACAGAACTTGCATGCATTGTTTAAAATTATAGGAAAGTGCTGGGAATATGGCCTAGTGGTAAAGTGCTCGCCTCGTATACATGAAGCCCTGGGTTTGATTCCTCAGTACCACATATATAGAAAAAAGCCGGAAGTGGCACTGTGGCTCAAGAGGTAGAGTGCTAGCCTTGAGCAAAAAGAAGCCAGGGACAATGCTCAGGCCCTGAGTCCACACCCCAGGACTTGCAACAAAAACAAAACAAATTAAAAAAATAAAATTATAGGAAAAAATAAATGCCTAGGCAGTAATATAAATTTGGACATTGCATGTCTAGAAATAGTGATGTTAAAGACTATATTGTGGTCTTGTGTTCCATCTACAGGATTAAATATATGCAAGACACAATGCACTCTGTATGCATATGCACATTACTTCTGGGTAAAGGCTATACATGCACATATTTTCTAACTACATAGTTACTAGTGGGTTAGTGAGAGCAGACTGTAGCACATTTTTAATCTGTGTTTTTATCCACTCTCTGATGGAGTGTTTTCTGGGCCATAAACATATCCAAGTTTCCTTCATATTTACCCATGATCCAAGTAAAAGAGCTTATCAAAGCACCAGTCGTTGTTAGGAATTCCAAGATAAAATTGCCAGGTCAAAGTGAGATTCTCTCTCTCTCTCTCTCTCTCTCTCTCTCTCTCTCTCTCTGTGTGTGTGTGTGTGTATCTATCTGTATCTCTATCCATCTGTCCATCTATGTATGTATGTATAGAGAGAAAAATGCCTTTCGTGATAGTTGTAGACCTTGAGAATGAATTTAGATGCAAATTTACTGTGAAGATTATTTACAGTGTGTGATTCTTATGGGAAAATTGGCAACATGCTTCTCAGGTAGATGGCATGATATGAACATACAAGGTGCCCTTTTTATGAATTATATACTAGGGAAATTATGTAATCTGTATGTAAGCCCATATTTTAAGTGAATACATACTACAAACCATTACCATTCTCTCAAAATGAAATAGTTGATCAGAATATAGAAGAGCACTGCACTTGCCATCAAGCATCAATTCAATTAGGTGACTGAGGCCTGGGAAGAAATAGTTCCTCTCACTCACAAATACCTCCAAGAGAGCTCACAGCAGACGGGGCTGAAACTCTCCTGACCTGAGTGTCTCCTTCAGGATTTACAATGACATGGCTCCCCTTTTTAGCAAATTAAACCTTATGTCAGGGCTTAAAATTAAATCCAAACTCTGTCTCCTTTCTCTGCAGAAGGAACAAATTGGCCCCACATGCCAGAACTTGACGAGTGCTGATAGAAAACAGCAAAGTGGGAGCTCCCCAACCTGCCAGGCGTCAGGAGGCCGAATCAGCCGGGACGGACCGTCAATTCCACTTAAGGTTTGATGTAAAATGACTGGTAAAATACTGAGAATTCAAATACGAGAAGTTTTTTTTTTTTTTTTTTTTTTTAAATACCACACAAAACTGACTGGATGCCAAAAATTTACATTTCTGTGCTGTGCAAGCATTTTATGGGAAATGTGATTTTTATTCCACTTTTCTATGTTTGTGATGAGTCTGTTTTGCAAAAATGGCTCAAAGCCTAGGTAATAAAAGTAAAACACACACACACACACACACACACACACACACACACACACACACAAATGGCCATGATTAACGCATAAAGCAATGTATGCCTCTGTCCATATGAGATGTGTCACATCACTTTCTAGATATTTCAATATGGCAAAATATGTGTAGTTCCCACAAATCCACTGGCACAGCACACTCTGCTGTAGAGCTATTCTAAATGTCCTAGAACAGAAAGTTCTTAGTATTGTAGTCTACTTTGGCAAGGAATATCTCTTATGCCACTTCCTTATATGAGGCTTGGCATTCATGTCTATATTAAGCCCTGACAGGAATTGCTGCTCTGAAGGAATCTGAGTTTATGTCATTCATATTAAAAAAACTTATTTTTGTTTTAAATTTGTGTTTTATTTATATGATACTGAGAAAGTGAACCCAGGGCCCCATGCATGCTAGGCCAGCATTCTACCACCAAGCCACATTTAGAAGTTTAAAAAAAAATTCTAAATACAGTATTCTATTAAGATTCTTAAAATGAGGTGTGTGCATTGGTCATGGCCTGAGTAGCAGTATCTGATTTTTGAGAATATTTTTATTTTAAAATTAGTGTGATATTTTCAAATGTAAGTGTCATAAAATCAAGTTCAGAACACTTCACAACCAGTGAACAGTATGGTAAGCTTCCAGATGAACCAGAGATTTTAGAGGGTCATATCTTCAAGATATATTACTAAAAGTAGGTATAATTTAACATTGTCATACAGTAGGAACAGACATGCAAACTCTTTGTAGAAAGCCTGTGATTCCAAAATTTTAGCAGTTCAAAATCATTGTACACATGTATGATTATCAAGTTTGGGCACAGCATAATTCTCGAATATTACCCACATATGCTGTAATGATAAATTATTAGATTTGTTAAATGTTGCATGAGAAAACTCCCTTTGTGTCTATACACATATACCCTATCTTAAGCAAGCAGTAATTTCAGAAGCAAGAGAGACAATTCTCAGAATAACTCCGTAGAAAGAGTAGAGGAAGTCAAAGCTTGCACTCCTTTTATTTCCTTGGATTTGTGAGGAATGTTTAAATTATTTGAGAAGAAACTTGATTTGATTCTCTACGTGACACTTTGATACTGTGAACTAATTTTAGAGAAACTGTTATTGTGATCTCATTCTGAAGTCAGCTTCAGTTCCAAAACCACTTGTGAGTATGCAAACAAATTACTCAGCAATTTCTTCTAGTCATTGCTATGGATTCTCTGGGTAAAATTGGTAGGAGTTATGTACACCACAATTTTCCATGGCTCAACTGCCTAGTACCCATAAAACCCTTTAAAAATATTGGATCCGGGTTATCGTTGTTGTTTTAACCTGTGAACTACAATTGCCTTTGAAGATAGAGTTTAACATCACCCCTCAGTTGAAATGTGAATAAAAGCAAACTGTATCCCTGGCCTTTTCTTTTCATTTAAGCTAGATTTATTTGGTAGGACAGTATTCTAGGAAGTAGGTAATAAACACCAGCATTCTCATTAGCTGGACAGTAAAAGGGAAAATGTGTCTTAACAGAATTAAGAAAAGGAGAATAGGAAGCTAGGAAATATGACATTGAAAATGAAACACACTCTCTGCTGAACTCATTTTCTTTTTTGCTGTTTTTCTAAACCATAAAATGTCTTCATCTCACCAGTATAAGATAGAGGTTCAAGTGACATCTTAATCATTTCAGTTCATTATAATTTCTCCATGTTTTCCTTCCTCCAAAGCAGACATAGATCCTTAGAATTTTTATTATTGAACAAGTCTGGTGCTTCAAATTAGACCTCTTCTGCCTTTTTCAAGGTGTGTGTCCACCTGCATAGGATTCACGGATCTAGAATGAAATCTTTGGAATTAAAAACTTTCTTTGTTTTGATATTCTCTGGAATATATATGTAATATACACACACATATATATACACATATATGTATATATGAGAAATATATGTATAAATATAAAAAGATGTATGTCAACAAAAAACTAAAACACCATAATTTCTTTATTCTCAAACTTACCTGATAGTATATATGTAGGATAAGAATTTCTGAGTTTATATTAATGTAACATAATTTATAACTTGATGTAAGTAAGCATAATTTTCAAAATATCCTAGTAGTTGGTAAAAATAGTTCTACTTTTTAAATTATTACAGCATAGTTTTAAATGTTCTATTTTACAACAAATGAACTGTATCTCCTATTCACAGAGAGAAAAGATAAATTTAGTAAATTTACAGAAACAGTAGATTTAAATTCAATCAGAAAAATTAAATTTTCCATCAGTCAAACAACACGTGTCAAAATTTTTCTCTCCTATTCTCTCCCCTCCACTTCTTCACTTCCCTCTCCACCGGAGTTCTCTCTTCTCTATTCTGCCCATGCTCCTCTTTCTCTATGTTTGTATTTGTCTGTATTACTTCTCTTATTATATATTTGAAAATTTTGGGAATTTTGCTAATGGAAAACCATCTTAGGAAACACAAAAAGATAATTTTGTGCTTTCTCTGTTTGACATTATTTTTTTATTTATGTACTCCCCACTTTGCCTACAAATTTCTTACAACATCAAATTAAAACTGTTGTTGAACTGTTAAAACAGTTGTTGATCTTGAACAATTTTATTGTTTTGAGTTGTCAAAAGAGGCAAATATATTTCTGTAAATACAACAGATTCTTCTTTAAATAAGTTCTGCCAGAATCCAAGTGACAGTTTTAGCAAATAGGATTCCAGGCAGGCCAATCCATTACTTCTCAGTTAATCTCTGTGTTATAGTCCTAAATTAACAGTTAGACAGAGCTACTTTAGTTACTGATGCTATAAGAAACAACTGTTTTGTTTAATTTGGCAGATTAAAACAAACAAACCAACATATTGCCTTAAAATACAAACAATATTCTTGATCAAATATAATCCAATTTGATGGCTATGTTATAAATAACAAAATTATTTGGCAATGAGAATATTTGAGGATTTTTAATGATAGTATAACAAGAAAGCAAAAAATTGATAAAAACATTTTTAATCAAATTTTTCTTTTTAAGAATTGTTTGGGTCAAGATTCTTGGAAGCATTTGAGAAAAGCATAATGAATCAAAGATCAGGTAAATTAAACTGTGCATCCAAAATGGCTCACTAGCATTAGAGTAAGCCTAATTACTAGAGAAACAGATCAATAGGCTCAAGATTCAAGGGCAACTCAGGCAAACAAAAAATTCATGACACTTCTATATCAATAGGAAAAGCTTTATGCAATGGCAAGCCAGTTTTATTCCAGTTATGAAAGATACATAATAAGGTGTTGCAAATCTGGACCCAGGAAAAAAAGCAAGACTCTATCTCAAAAATAACCAGAATTAAAAAAAAAATAATTCCAATGATATGGCTCAATTAGCCTCAATTACCTCCTGTGTTAGTATGAAGCACTACGTTCAAACTCCAGTACAGCCAAACTTAAAAAAAAAAAAAAAAACAACGGAAAAGCAAAAAATGATAAAAAATAAAAGATATAGGCTAATGGCCAACTGTAGAGCAACTCTCAAGGAAAGCATGCTGGAATGATGAGGGGCACTTGTCAACAGCCTTAGTGTGAGGATTGCAGGGAAGAGGCAGAATTTGATCCTAGCATCATGGATGGTCATCTCAGCAGGAGACGATACCTGCTGAGTTGCTGGAACTCACTAGTTAAAGGGGTCACAAGGGGACAAGGATACAGGGCAGAGAATTCTTGAGTGATATATTCTCCTTCTGGTGGTCCCAAATCTGACCCTGCCTTAAGCAAGAGGGCAGGGCATTATGGTTTACATGTATCACTGTTCTGAGCCATGAAACATAGAGAATATGTTTGAGAAGCAAAGGAAAGAAGACACAAAGAATGATTTTGATTTGTAGATATTTATATTCATGGACATTTTAAGGTCAGAGACAGTAATTATCTTTATGCATCCTGATAATCTTTATGCATTCTGATAATTTTATGTCCATTATTCCATTCCCCACAGACTGCGTTTTTTTTTAAATCATGTTTTAGTCTTCCCATTAAGCAGATGAAGAAACTGAGGAACAATACAGCAAACTGAGACTTCCTAGCTGGGCCTTCTAGCCAGCAATCTCTAGTTCTCCATAATACTTCTAATAAATGCTGGGTAGTTTTCATGAAGTCCCTTTAGTTATTCCATTGATGTAAGTGGATTTGATATCTCAAATGCTAGACATGTTTTCATTCTATCATAAGCATTATTGTATCAACACTATTAAAATAAGATATGTTTTATTATTTTGTAAAGGACTTATAATAGAAATTATCTATTGCTTATATGAAATTAATAATTATCTGGATATTATTTATTGAGTATGGAAACTCTAGGATAAGTAGAAGTTTGATACTTGTGGAATATATGTTAAAAGCATTCCAAGCAGAATGAAAAATATAACTGTGTACATAAGTGCAGAGGTATGAATTTAATGCTTGCTTTGAGGAAAGAAGAGTATTTTGGCATTGGAAGGTATGTTATGGATATCCATAAGATGTCAGATCAGAAAATTTGACTGATTCTGAAGTTTAAGATATGATGAATAAAAACTATATATCATGTCAAAAGGAATTATATGAATCATAGTGACACAGTACATAAGACCAGCTATGATTCTATTTGCATTTTAGAGCCTTAATTTTGAGGGCAGTATGAAGAATTAACCAAAGTATAAGAGAGAGACATTTTAGAAAGCTTAGACTTATCTAGAGAAGCCCATTCTCAAATGGAGAAAATTTATTTATATCAGGTAAGACTCAATGTTTTACATCTGTTTTATGTTTTACCCATCTTCTCTACTCTCTCAAAATTTTAACTATTCTTCTGACTCATAAGATTGTTTTCTTCAGTACATTTTTCTTTTTTTCTTTAAGTGCTCTCATTTTTGTAAAATTTGGAAGCTTGCCTTAGGGTACTGTAGGAATCTCTAACCCTTATAAGATCTGTAAAGAAATGACAAATTATCTCTTGATAAATAACCTTGACCATAACAGTGTGTGAATGCTGTCTTCATTCAAGACTATGCAATGGCTACCACAGCAATAGGAAAATCTAAAGCAAATTAAAGGACCATTTGACACAGTTTTACCTGCCATAGTGTGTTACTTTTTAAAGGATGACTTATTATAAATTTATTCTCTAAAGGCAGTTTTATTTAAGTATACAAGATCAAATTTCTGTGACTTCTACCATATGCCTTCTTGAATAGTCACAAAAGGAGTATACTTAAACACATAAAATTGATCATAAAAATATTTTCAGAAAGAAATTGCTCATAAAATAAAGACTATTTTCAGTATTTTCAATGAAATAATTGTTCATGCAAAGCACATGTTCTTCTTATGTTATTTATACCAAGTTTGGGAAAGTCACAATTTAATAGAAAATACAATGGATACAAACCCTTGATGTGCTTATTTTATGTAATACTAGCTTATACAACTTCCCTCCTTTAAAAAATCACTTTAAGATTTATTCTCCTTTCATACCACCAAAGAAAATGATTTGAACAGAAAGAAACATGAATACAAATGAACCAAATGTCAAATAGCAGTCATGAAAATGTCCATTATATGGAATCTACTATGAGATGAAGAGTTTATGTGCATAGAGAAGGTAACATAAGATTTTTATTTTTTTTTTGCCAGTCCTGGGCTTTGAACTCAGGGCCTGATCACTGTCCCTGGCTTCCTTTTGCTCAAGGCTAGCATTCTGCCACTTGAGCCACAGCGCCACTTCTGGCCATTTTCTATATATGTGGTACTGGGGAATCAAACCCAGGGCTTCATGTATATGAGGCACACTCTCTTGCCACTAAGCCATTTTCCCAGCCCTAAAGTGAGATTTTATATCTTACTAATTTAAGAGAATATACAAAATCAACTCTGATTGATTAGATATGAACTTTTTCCTTGTGTAATACATGAACGTTTACTACAAGAAAAGAAGGACATTTTTTAAAGAAGGGTATTTTTTAAAACATGCCCATTCATGAAAATCAATAGAGAAGATAGGAGTATGTTTTTCATATGATTCCATAAAAAGAATGAAAGTTACGCTAAGTTTATTATGCAGGCCTTTCTGTATGTGATGCATTAAACAGTGTGGATAGATCTTATATTAACTATAGGGTGCTTACTTTCCTACAACAGTAATTGTCTTAATGCCTGTTTTAATCAGTATTAACTACTGGCAATAACATGCTTTTAATTATGTTTTAAGTGAGCCCTTTATTGGGCTGTTTGGGGAAGCAAATTAGTCAAAAGGAACTGTTAATCAAAAACATGTTACTGGCACAAAATAAATGTTCATTTAAGGAACCATTTGAAATAAACCTGGCTCATTGCCTCTGACAACCTGCAAGGACACCAGAGTCTCCGGAGGATAACTTCTTCTGTACTTGCCAGGATACGCCTTGCTGCTCAGAAGTTATAAGAAGAAACATTAAGCAGTTAGGTCATTCATCAGCTAACTTTTACTACTGTACTCAAGAAAATGAGCCTCTGAGGAACATCACAGCAGATCTATTCCTTCATTAGCCCAGTAATATTGAGAGAGATGTTCCTGTCACTACCAATGGAGAAATCTATTGCAGTGAATTTCAGTGGTATTCTTTTTTGTCTACAGGCTGTCTTTTCAAATTCCAAGTAGTTAAGCTGAGAAACTAGCATAATTATATCTGAACATTTTTCATATATATTCATTTCCTTTTATTGTGTGAATCTCTGGCTAGAATGTACCACTGGGCAAGATTATATATTTTCAGCTGCTATCCAGACTTGGGACTGAGGTTTCTTACTATTATCCTCTATTAGCAAGATACAAATTGAAATGCAATGTTGTATAATAACTAAGAGCAATTGAATTGATAATTTAATTCCTCACTTTTAAAATAAAGCAACATGGAAAGTGTTATATTGTGGTGAAAGTGTTTATTTTAATGTTTATGCATATTCTTTCATTGGCAAACTTGTCCTTAAGACACTTCTGGACAACTCACCAATCTCTTCTGTCCTTGATGTCTGGAGGTCATAAAATAATATAAGATTACTGCTCATGTGACACTCCTGGAAAACTCTTCCCCCTACACATGTCAAATAGCTTTCTTAAAAACAAATTCAAACCTTAAACTACACCCATTTTTTTAAGATTATTATAGGCATAGACAGAACTGTTTTTATTCAGTCTGTTAGGTCACCTCAATGTCCAGCATACAATACACAGGTAATAGATATTTTCTGAAAGTTTTTCAACACATACATATTTCACGTGGAGCAAGCCATTCAGGATCCATAGGAAAGAAACTAGCTCAGCTTCCTTATTGTGTTAGTAGGGTTTAAGGTTTAAGTTGTTTCTTATTTTTTCAAGGCAAATATTAATCCAATATGGTATTAGGAGAACTTAACCAAACCATTTGAATGTCATGCTACAATATATACTTCCATTCTCTATATTTATGAAAACTACTTCCATATCCATAGTCTTTCTACTGTAAGTTTTTATTTCTTTCTAAATTATTATTTAGCTTTAAAAAAAAGTCTGTTTTGCTCTTATTTGTGCCAATACTGGGGCATGAATTAAGGACCTGGTCACATCACTTAGATATTTTTCATCATGGCTAGCATTCTACCAGTTGAATCAAAGATCCATTTGTAGTTTTTGCTGGTTTACTGGAGATAAGCATCTCATGAACTTTCCTGCCTGGACTAGCTTCATATCCTTAGGACTCAGCCCCTGGAATTGCTAAGATTACAACTGTAAGCAACTGGGACCCAACTATGTTTTGATATTTTGCTTTCTTTCTTTTTATTATAACATTTTAAAAATTCATTTTATTTTATTGTAAGGGAGGAGTTATAGTTAACATAAGTATCATAATTAATACATTTCTTGTCACCCATTGTTGCTACCCCATCCTGTTTCCCCCCACCCCCCTCCCTGCCCAAGGTGTAAAGTTCATTTCCAATATTGAGTCCAGCAAGCCTCAACCTTTTGATTCTCTTGCATTAGTCACCTGATTACTGGAACAACAGGTATGTGTCACTATTTTCTTGACTTTTAAGTAAAAAGAAATGAAATATAAGTGGATGTCATAGACTTTCAGCTGCAGGTTGCTTTGCTGACTGGAGCAGCTGACCAGGAGGCTGGTTGTGTGGCAATCTTTGTTCCCAATGGGGAAATGTAAAGCTATCCATTTCTTCATTCAGGAAAGGAATGATATTCCAGAATAACCTCAGAATATCAAAATGTATTCCCATCAGAATTCAGAGTCAGAGAAACTCAACATCCCCACACTGATATCTCCAATCAGATGAGAGCTAAAACATCAAGAAATTTACTCTGAAGAAGCAAAAGTTGGTAAAACTGAGGAACCCAGCTAGTTCAAGAAATACTAATAACAAAAAAAATACAGAAAGCACGTTGAGAATAGGGCACAAGGTGAAGAACAAATGTTTTCGTACTGACAAGAAGAATCTAAAAGCTGCAATCCTATTGAGTGCAGCTTAAGAAGGGGTACATATAGGTGACTTTAACACAGATGAAACTATATTCCTATGCACATTAGTAGTTTAGGAAACCTTTAAGACATCTGCATGGGTTATTATTATTTCACACCCTAATTTTTCTCAGAAAAATAATGACTCATATTAATTGAGCTCATGCTGTGTGCCATTCTGGTGCAAAGTGTTCTATACACATTATCTCATTTAAATTTCTCTCTGGGTAGCACCTATTTTTGTCCCAAATGACAAGCAGTAGATGAATAAATAGAGCTAAGGCTTTAGCTCAAGTGTAAAGCAATTATTTACCTAGTGTGTGTAAAGTTGTAGATTTGTTCCTCAGCACTGTAAAAGGAAATGAAAAATAAATACAAGAGGCCAGATGATTTCTTGATCAAATCTCAGAGAAAAGACTAGTACCTAAGTGGTAAAGCCACACACAACTAAGAGAAAGTTGAGGGAAACATCTGAGACCAACAGCAGATCTTCTTTGACCTAGAAATAAGCTTTTATTAGACAGACACAATGCCCATTGTCTGTATTCCTAGTTACTTGGGAAGTAGGATTTATGAATTATTTTATGTACTTTCTAGGCAATTGGAATACCGTTTAGAATATGATTGTCTGCATCTACTATTTCCTGGGCTTACTCTACTTTTTTCTATAATGGATTTAAAATTCTAGGGTTCACTTGGAGTTCTTTGATGTATTTGGTGCTGATTTTATGTATGATTGTGTCTGCACTGGGGCAAGAATTTGGGGCTTGATACTCTTGCTTAGCTGTTTCACTCAAGGCTGGCACTGTAACACACTTTAACACTTTAACACACTTTCTCTACTGGAATTTTGTTTGTTAATTATAAATAAGAATCTCTTGGATTTGCCTTCCTAGGATAGTTTCAAAATGAGGCTCCTGAGTAGCTAAGATCATGGTTGTGAACCACTATGGCTCTGTACTGTAATTTGAAGTCCACTATTGTGATAACTCTTGCATTATTCTTTTAACTTGCTATCCCTTTTGGTATTCATGATATTTTATGTTTCTCTATAATTTTTTATATATTCTATGAAGGATTACATGGGGACGTAAATGGGTATTGCACTGAATCTGTAGACAATTTTGAGAGTGATTTACAATATTAATTCTGTCAACTCCTAAGTATAGGAAGTCTATCTTCATTTCTTTCTTCAGTATTTTATAGTTTTCATTGAAGAGGATTCTCATTTTCTTGGTTAAGTTAACATAAGGATTTTTATTATTTTTGAGTAAATTGTGAATAAATTGCTTTCCTGATTTTTCTTAGTTTATTTATCATTGTTATACTGTATACAAAAGCTACTGTTTTTTGAGAGTCATTTTATATTCCTCTGTATTTGAAAGTATAGATTAGATTTAGAGGACATATTTTATTTGCATCTGTAGATTATTTTAAGTAGAATCATATCATCTGCAATTGGACATGGATAGATCCCATCTCAGTAATTGTAATCTTATAATCTTATCAATAGCAGGTAATCCAAACCAAAACATAAATAAATAACAAGAAACCTCCATCCTTTATAGCATCATAGACCAAATGAGCATCAGAGATATCTATAGAGTCTATGTGGTATGTCATCCATCAGTTGCACAATAAACATCTTATTCAGGTATTCATGGAACTTTGTCCAAAATAGAATATACATCATGAAAAACAAGATAATTGAAACAACTCCTTGTTTGTATGACACAATCATGTAATTAATATAAAATGCTACAGTAGATACTACAAAAATGGAGACTTCCCAAAATGTTTTAATGTTACTTTGTTTTATTGGTATTATACATGTGATTACAATGGAGTTACAGGTATATAAATTGAGTACACTTCTTTATGGACAATGCCCTTTTCCTTCATTTTCTCCCAGTTTCTTTCTCTCCAGTCCCTATTCATAAGTTGTATAGTTCAATTTTTCTAGTGAGAACCACTGCTGCATCTGTTCATGCTTTGTCCCTCCATTTCTGTGCCCCCTTCTATTTCCTAAGACAGAGAAATGAACAAACAAGACAAAAAGAAAAGAATAGAAAAAGAAAAACAAAGAAAAGACCTTGTTTCCAGTTTTTTGTTTGTTTGTTTGTTTTTTTGCCAGTTCTGGGCTTTGGATTCAGGGCCTGAGCACTGTCCCTGGCTTCTTTTCTGCTCAAGGCTTGCACTCTGCCACTTCAGCCATAGCGCCACTTCTGGCCTTTTCTATGTATCTGGTGCTGGGAAATGAAACCCATGGCTTCATGTATATGAGGCAAGCACTTTTGCTTCTGAGCCATATTCCCAGCCCCAATGAATGACATGCTATCCCTGATCTATTTCAAATAGTCAGTCTTTTTTTTTGTGTGTGTGTGTCAGTCCTGGGGCTTAAACTTA